>NC_057806.1:185456875-185756875 GCF_018294505.1 Triticum aestivum
TTGAACTGACGTGTTGGAGACTTGGAGTTCCATGATGCGTGGATTTCTCCGTTCCCCTACCGACCGGGGCGTCTAGACAGAAAAGAGAAGGGCAATAATAAAGAAGAAACAAAGGACTGAAAAGCAAAACCCTAGCTCTTCGGGCACCTATGGTGATGGCGACAGCGACGGCGATCTCCGGCCGCGTATCCGGCGAGGCCAGCGCAATCCTCGCTCCTTCCGCTATGTCCCTCTCCGCGCCGGTCCGACGCGCCGCCAACTCCAAGGTCATCCTCCCCATCCCCATTTCCCTCAAAACCCTAATCTCTATGCTAAGTGCCTGTCGATTGCTACACACCACAAAATCAGAGCTAAGAGCTTCTCTCTGCTTCCGCATCGATTTCTTTCATTGTCCTTGGGAGTCTGTTTGAATTTATGACTGGCTCCATGGAAGATCAGTTGTAGGCGCGGCCGCGAAACCTAGTGGGCTTGACATCTTCAATGTTGTGTCGATTCGGTTGGTGATGCAAGTAAGCTGCTGGGCATGTTAGCAGTGGCTAGGAGCGTCAACCATGGTTGCAAAATCTGGTCATCCAAAATTTTGTGCTTTCCATCTCTTGTCTGATTTGCGTTTCTCGCCCTTTTCAGCTTTGTACTTCTTGTCTGTAGTGTGTTGCTTATTTCATCTTGTATAAGCACTATTAAAATGCCTTCTGGACATCACATTTAGTATACTGAAATATGTTCAGATCTACTCTCTCGGGTTGGAAATGTAGGGACTAGTTTGACTGCCCAAGTGTGAGCTTTGACCATAAATTTCGTGAACAATGTTTTGTCAACAGTTATAAAATTACAATCATAAGAAAGTGATATAGAGTACAAATGCAACAGTATCAATTTTGTATAACATCACTCACATTTATTGGATTAATTATTTGAAAAACCTTGAACTTGGACAGTCAAATTACGCCCTATGATTTCCAAAATAGTTGGACTGTCAAATAATGTACTCCCTCCTATCCATATTAATTGCCGCTGCTTTAGTATAACTTTATACTAAAGTTGCTAAAGCAGCGACAATTATTTGCGATCGGAGGGAGTACTATATTTCCGAAGGAGGACTCCGTCAGTACTTGGTAGACAATCTAGAGAGCATGTGTCTAGCCACCCAGCACCTTCCTCCTAGCTGAGTATGGATGCTGAAGCGCTTGCAAGGAACATAAAATGAAGAACTTAATGATTTAGGGAATTTGGTTTATTAACTTTATGGCACGCATGAGAAACAGCACACAGTAGAATGTTCTTGTCTACAGAAGTAGAATGAACAATCCTGAGGTTTACGGATCTCCAGATATGATTTATTTACTCAGTTATGATTCTTCTGTACCAGTATTGCCATTGCTTTGCTCAATTGGGCCTTTTCCTTTTAGAGATGCACATCCTTCATTTTTGTTGTTGCAGAAATGCAAATGTGTGTTTACATGCCTGTCTGTTATATCTACCCTTATGTGCTGCTTTATACCTGTTTACAGATACTGGCCATGTTATGCACCCTGGTAATCCTGTTGTTGCATAATTTTGTTGAAAAAAAATCAGTATGACATAAGGTATTGGCTGTTGATCCTACTAGGGGTGATCATGTGTGTGCTGCAGAGATGCAATCATAGGATCTTGATGCTGAATATACTAGGATCCTTACAAAAGCACAGTTAATCAAACACTCGTTTGTGTTTGGTCTTGCTCACCCATGCATGGTGTTTCTTCCTACCATAGTCCTTTCTGTCCACTGAAATTTTTAAATTGATTATTTTGTGAAGTTCTGTTTTCTTCTGCCTTGCATTGCATGCATGACCGTGCGATGCAACATGATATAAATATTCTAGTACGTTAGCCCATGATTTACCTGCCCATATTAATGTCATAGTGTAAATGTTTATAAATCATGCCCGTGATTTACCTACCTAAATAAAAATCACTTATTTGTTAAGAACTTATTAGCTTAGCAAAGAAAACATAATATTTTATCTGGTAAGTCAATAAAAGGTGGGACAGTTAAGACGGTTTTCAAGGAAAATCGGTGAAAAAACCAGAGATAGGAGGAAAAAAAAAAGAAAAATGCAGAGAGGGAAGGGAGGAACATATGTAAGGTTGGATGAAGCACTCTGCTTGGCAGGAAAAGGGACGCTATTCTTTTTTGAAGTAGTAGAGATAGAGACTGACCTATTTATATAATTCCGCAGGGATGCTTTCGTGCTTTTCCTCGTGTTGCATCTAGCAAGCTCATGCTTACACCAGGACGACTATGCATTGAGCGCCAAAGCTGTCCACGGATATCTAGTGCCTGCTCTGCTCTTTCAAGGCGGGACTTCTCTCCTGTTACTCAAGACATGGAAGGCTTCCTTCACAGTATTGTTAATATGGGATTTCTTGACCGTCTGAAACTGGCTTGGAAGATAATCTTCCCAGCACCAACCATACATGAGAACACAAATGCAAGTATTGCAAAGCAGAGGCTGAAGATGATTCTATTCTCCGACAGGTGCGAGGTCAGTGACGAAGCAAAGAAAAAGATAGTGGAAAACGTTGTTGAGGCACTATCTGAATTTGTCGAGATTGAATCACGTGATAATGTACAAGTGGATATCTCGACTGATGCTGGCCTTGGCACAGTGTATTCTGTGACTGTTCCAGTGCGCCGTGTAAAGCCTGAGTACCAGGAATCTGAAGAGCAGTACAGAGGAAAAATCGTTGGTGTTGACTTCAAGGATACTGGAGAATCATCTGGTAATGTTGATGTCACCTTCGATTTCTATGTTCCGAATGAGAACCACTGATTCCTTGACCTAGCGCGCTATGTTGTGTTCCTTATCGCCTCTTGAGACTCCTCAGGTAGGATGCTAGAATTTCACTTCTGATGTAAATATCTAGGCTTTTCTTTCATTTGGTGTTTCATGTAATTTGATTTTAGAATTTTGTTCATGAGGTGGCAGACATGTGTTGCCAGATTCTTGAAATCATATTTTCCACTTGTGTTGTGTTATTTGGTGAAGTTACATTGTGCCAAGGATTTTCTCAGTTATATCCAGCTGCCCCTTCCTAGTGTGTAATGTCTTTGGAGGGTAGCATGCGACCAGGATACAGAGCCTTTTTTTTTTTTGAAACGAAGGCAAAAGATTTGCCTCATCCATTAAATAAGCAGAAGAGAGTTGCCGTGGAAAACCATGACAAACCGTTGAGAGGCACACACACAAGATACCCACACACGTCACTCCAAAGAGGGCGATGTCGAGACAATACAACAACGTCATCGTCATCACTTCTCCCCTAGAGGCGTCATTGCCATCCCACACTTTGAGAAATGACTATGACTTTGCCAAAGACGATCGTCGAACCAACCCACATTGAAAATGATGTGTGGAGTGACATGAAGATCCACGCCAAACCTTAGCCACCACGACAAGATGCGCTCCGACGCCGACGGAAAGCTACGAAGGAGAACCAGGCAAGGCTGGCGTCGTGGAAGATCATCGAATAGACCACCTGCTACCCGTCATCGTACACCATAGGGCCCCGCCACCGCAGCTTCGACGTCAAAGCAACAAACCAGCCGAGGCCATCCCACATCAGCCAAAGTCGCGTCTCCTACATCGTCCCTCGTGGCACCATTGTCATAGAAGCCTCAGTGACAACTTCATCACCTCCCACTGGTCCCGCTTGCTGATGCCCAGTTACAAAGATGAAGCCCTCGAGAGGGGATACGTCGCCGCCATCATCCGATCGCTCGGGGTCTAGGGTTTCCCTCGGAGTTGCAGCGACGGCCGGATCCAACATGGGGAGGGTGCAAGAGCAATGCCACGATGCCTACAGGAAGGTCTACGACGCCCAAGGCCGACATCATCACTGGTCAAAGGCCCACGGAGGAGACAAGGTTTTCACCCAAGCTACTATCGCCCGTAACCGCACGTCAATCCGGCGTCGGCAAGACCACCAGCCACAACCTCCCACAGACAAGCAAGTCGGCGAAGGACCGAGCAGCCACTGTAGCCAACCGTACCTCGTGGAGCCCCGACCTCCACGCATCAGCGGCACCCATAGCCGTCACCGGAGCCGATAGATCCGTCACACGGGACTCACCTCGGACCTCCATGAGTCGGCATCGCACACCCACACCTCTTCACCTACCAGGCTACCGAGAGCCCCTGCACGCGGGCGGCCCAGCCGACGGGGCCTCGCCGCCACACCACGGACGCGAGCATCCTCGCCAGCGCAACACATGAACCCCTGCCGATTCGGGCAGCCCGCGCCAGCCAAATCCGAGCGAGAGGAGGGAAGGGCCTCGGCGACGCCCTCCGACGACGACAAGGGGAGGAGGAACCGGGGCTGTGGCGCTGGGGTTGGTGGCTTGGTTCGCTCCCAGGCCACCCGCGGGAGCGACCAAAGGAGTTTTTTTTAAACGCGGTCCTTGCCTGATTCACTAAAAAAGGTCGAAGAGAATTGTTTGGTTAATTATTGAAAAACCGGGCGAAAACCGTCACATCACGCTCACAAAACAAGGCACATAGGGCGACCTGGCAACCCACATGTTGTCGAGGTTGCATCCTGGCGTCATGGTCATCACGCCTTCGCGAGATTGACTCTAACTCCACCATCGACAACCATCGAAGAATCCCTCATCACAAACAAGCATCGAGGCCTGCGCCGGCTAATGCCAAACGGTTGGCCACACACACCAACGACCAGGCATCTCCTACTCTATCGACGAGCATTGTAGGAGAAAAGCTTTAGGCTTGTGTTGAGCCAGCGCCGAAACCGACCACGCGCCTCGTGTCATCGTCACCACCACCAGATCCTCCTCGATAGCTCTGACTTCATAGAAACAAAGTGATGAATGGCAACCCCTCAAACACGCCGAAAAGACCGATTAGCAGGGCACAACAACACCCCTAACTCCTCCCAAAGCCGCCATCGTTGCCACATACATGAAGCCGCGCAAACATCCGCATTGTCGGACGGGCACCTGCCAGCCGCAATGCCGCGAGCGTCCAACCCATGGAGCGCGCAAACGGAATCTGAAGCACTTCAAGGCGACGCCCCAAAGAGGGAAGCAACGATGTCAACGCCATCGCCCGACCCAGCCAGGCCTGATACTTCCACCCGAACAACAAGATCCGAGGGTGTAGGAGGATGCAGGACTCCACGACGACACCTCCAAGGAGGTTAAACGACGCCCATAGACGCTGATGCTGCCGACTGGCAAGACCGGACAAGCTTTTGCCCGGAGCAATCCAACACCACCAGCACCCTCACGCACATCACCCTTGTTGGCACACCCACCTCTCGCACAGCCACCGCGCGGGAAGCAGTAGAGAGCTACCAAGCAGCACAACTCCTCGTCGGGCAGACGCCACTGCGCCGGAAGCACTGGGGAGCTACCAAGCAGCACAACTCCTCGTCGGCCAGACGCCGACGAGCCAGATCTGGCGTCCCACCACCGCAAGCGCCCACAGAGCAGGAAGGGGGCTGCACCCGCCCCTACTTGCCGGAGAAGAACATTCACCCGAAGATCAATAGCCCACCAACGAAACTACCAAGGCTGCCTCCTGCGAGAGCCACTGCTCGAAAGCTGCCACACTGGAGAAGAGTTGCTGGGAAGAAGCCCAGGACTTGCTGGCGATGCAGTCGATGTCGTGGTTCTAAGACTGACAGTAGAATAGGGGGTAGGAATGTAGAGGCAAGATCCTAGCTATGGAGGAGTTGTACACACGAGTTTACGAGTTCAGGCCCTTCTCGGAGGAAGTAACAACCCTACATCTCGGAGCCCACAGGCGGTCGACTGAATATATGTCTGTGAATTACAAAAAGTGCGAACCCTTGTCCCAAAGGAGGGGGGGTGGCTTATATAGAGTGCGCCAGGACCCCAGCTCCCCTCCGTTACACAAGGTTCAATGCTCATAAAGGAGGGGTGTTACTGGTAACGTCTGCAGTAAAGTGTTATAAATGCCCATAAAGCTATGGTTTAAGTCCTGACCGTTGCAGAGTGGAAGGTTTCTCATCTTCTGGTGGTCGAGTGTCTTCAAGGTGGTCGAGTGAGCACATCTTCACGGTCGAGTGGATGATGGTTTCTCTTCGACTGCTTCTGATTCTTTGTAGAGATGTCCTTGGGGAGGGTATGTTGGACAGATCCATGACTCTACCCTAGGTACATAGCTTCATCATTAGCCACCGAATGGATCAGGGTTTGAGTGAGGAAGGAGTTGGGAACACTTCCGACCCATTCTTTGTGCTATGAGTATATCTTGTTCTGGAACAGTGAGTCGACGGGACGACGTCGACTCCTTTGTCAGTCGCCTTGGTCCATTCTTGGTTTTTGTCAAGTGAATTTTCACAATAGAATTCCGAATGATAACGTAGAGGATGTTTGTCTTCAGTCTGGCAAGTTGCTCTACCCTTCGCGGATTCTGCGGGATTCAAATTTTGGGAAGTGCGCCAGGCGGGCGGAACCGTGGTTATCGGGACGGATTAGGCAAGTCTCCTCGATCTCTGCGCCACCTTTTTCGCCACGTACCGCGCGCGCGACTGTTGCGGGATTTGTTTAGATCGTCTGGGTCCACCAGTCAGCCACTCAGGGAACGACCTAATAAAAGGCACCGGACTAGGCCTCTGCCCCGTGCGCTCTCATTCTCTCTTCTTCTTCCCCCGATCTCTCCGCCACGCTCGCTTCCGCCCTCATCGCCGGACCTTTGCTCGAGCTCGACCCGTCGCCATGGGGAAGGAGAGGACGGTGGCGTTGGAACGTGCGAAGAAGGCGACCGTGAAGGCGAAGGGCAAGCGGACCAGCCGAGGCGGATCCTCATCGAGATCCGGCCTGCCGGCGGGCTGGATCCAGGGCGACTGGATCCGCTCGGAAATCACCCAAGACGACCTCGACGACCTGGTGGAGGGGGGACTTGGCTCCTAGGGAACGAGACCGAGCCACAGCCAAGGGAGAGTGAGTGTGTTCTCCTCGCCACCCGCGTAGATCGTGGATTCTCACTGCCTCCCCATCCTTTCTTCCGGGTTTTTTTAAACTTCTTTGGGGCTCAGCTCCACCATTTCACTCCAAACACCATAGTCTATTTGGCTGCTTTCGTGTCGATATGTGAAAACTTCTTGGGCTGTCGACCGCACTGGGGGCTTTTCAAACACATCTTCACCTGCCGCTCCCAGTCGGTCAAAAAGGCCAATCCGAGTGACGAGAGGACACAAGTGATCCAAATGTGCGGGGGTCTGGGGATCCAGATGAGGAGCAAGAGTACTTTCCAAGCCATGATTCTTCCCGACTCGGTCCGGGGCTTGCAGTCGACTTGGTTCTACTGCAAGGATCGGCCGACCCCGGGTCAGTCGACTGGACTTCCTCCCTTTTCCTTAGCTCGAGTGGAGAAGCCTGCTCCCCTGAAGGTGGTTCCTGAAGAGAAGGCACATGTCAAGGTGCTGGTCGAGCGGGTCGTCCAACTCGTCTGTGACGAGGTGACCGGGATGGACCTGCTGGAGGCCTTTCTCGGTCGATGCATCCAACCGCTTCAGGCGCATGATCATCCGATGTGGATGTACTCCGGGCTCGAGGACTCCACTTGGATCCACCCGGAGGACGTCAGTGAGGACACCTTGGAGAAGTGGTTGATGGGGATCACCAGCAACAAAGACAACCCTCGGGGGTCTAGGAGGGTGATTCCATTCGACAACTCGCATCAGCTGGAGCAGGTGTGATTATGTTTTACCAAGTATCTTTCCGATTCACTGTGTGACATCTTGTTTATGGTCGACTGAATTTCCTTTGATCATTGTCTTTTCAAGCCCTCATCGACATGTACTCAATGCCCAACGGAGTGCAGGAGCAAGACGTCGAGGAAGAAGCGAGCGGGGGCGAGAGCGGCGAAGGGCACTCGGATGCCGAGGAAGACGAGGGGAGCGACGAATCGACTGATGACGCGGAAGTTGACTCGCCCCCTCGCAGGGAGAGGAGATCTAAACATGCTCACGACCTGGCGAGCGCTCCAGACCTGGTGGCCACACCGATTGGACAGTCTTTGAAGCGTCCCAGGACGTCTTCCCCAACACCGAATGAGAAGGCTCCAAAGCAGTCCAAAGTTGTGCCGCCTCCAGCGCCGAAAGCACCGAAAGCCACCTCCTCCAAACTGCCAAAAGCTTTACCCAGGATCAAAGTGATCGTTCCTACTATCTCCGGGTAACCATCTGACTTGTCCTTTTTTTCGACTCGATTACTGGATATAACCGATTGAATGTGGGTCTTTGCAGTGCTGCTACGCCAGGAACCTCTTCTTTCCAGTACCGGGATGAGGAAATGGAAGATGCAGTAACCTCCAACCCAGGTATAAACTCTTGCGATTTTGTTCTTGATTCTTTGGTCGATTGCGTTCGAGTGGTTCACTTGGGGTTGAATGATCTGCCTTGCAGCTCCACCCAATGTCATAGATCTTCCAGATGACGATGAAGATGTGGCTCTTAAGCCCAGGAAGAGCAAGAAGATAGCAGCTGGCAGGATGTCTCGGCAAGAACCAACTACAACACCTCTTGTCTGTCAACCTAAGGACGCGGGCAGGGCTTCTGTGACCTTCGCTGCACCCTTGTTGAGTGAGCGCCCCGCACCGTCGACTGCACCTGTGATTCCTTCAGCCGTCCAACTCCACGCCATGGAGCTCCAAGCCGCCGCACCTGGGTCGTCTGCTCACTTTTTCACCAGCTACCCCGTCCCGGACAACCAGTCGGAAGCGGCTGCGGAAGCCATCCGACAAGCTGACATGATGATGGAGCGGGTGAAGATAGTGCATGAGAATAGCCAGGCTGCCTACGACGCCAGAGCTGCTCTTCGGGCCAATGTCCAGGTGAGTAGACTTTCCGACTGCTTTTGCTCTATGGGGATATGTTACCCAAAAAATCTTCTTCTACACAATCTTCTGTTGTTCGCATCGAATTAGAGCACCCACTGGGTGTTTTGTTGTTGTCGGTAATTTCGATCTTCCGCTCGGTCTGGGCGAGTGGGATCTGAACCGATGGGGGCACGCCAAGTGCACCCACTGGGTGTAGTCCCCAAGACCGCAGTCGACTGCTGACAGTCGCCTGGGGTCTGAGTTCTTCTTTCTTTTCTTTTGTACTCCTTACACTCGACTCCGGCGGGCTGGTCGAGTAGGATCCGAACCGGTGGGGGCACGCCAAGTGCACCCACTGGGTGTAGTCCCCGAGACCGCACTCGACTGCTGGCAGTCGACTGGGGTCTGAATAGCTTTTTTTTACTGGTCTGCGCGGACCGGTCGAGTTGAGTCTTAGTCAGCAGGGGCACGCCAAGTGCACCCACTGGGTGTAGCCCCTGAGACCGCAGTCGACTGTGTGCAGTCGGCTGGGGTCTAAGCGAATTTCTTTAGGTTTTATTCACTCGGAAGTAAACAACCTTTGATCTTATCGACCGATCCGTCTTTTGCCTTCTGCAGAAGTCTTGTACTCTTATTTCTAAGTTTGCTGAACTTGAGGAGAAGCAGAGGCAACTCAAACTCGACTTGGAATTAGCCCAGCAAAATTTGAAGAAAGCTCAAGACGAAGCCGCTGGTATGGAAGGTAACTGACTGTCGACTGACTTTCAATATATTTATTTGTTCTCTTCTTTGATTCGATTGTTTCTTTTGCAGAGAAAATGAAGTTGGCGCTGGAGAAGAAGGACTCGGACCTCGCCGCCGCGCAAAAAGCAGCCCAAGATAAAACTGCTCTCGCAGACCAGAAGCTTGCTTCAATCGGAACGCTAGAAGGAGAGGTGAACAAACTGAAATCTTGTCTTAATGAAGCTAACCGCGAAGTGATCAGTTTGAAGAAGGACAAGGTCGTCCTGAATGAAAAGTTGGAGTCTGCAATCTGCAAGAGGTATGACACGGAAGCTTATGTGAGGACTCTTGCCAAGAAGCTTTATCTCACGCTGGAAGGTATTTCTTTTAATCTGACTGTGTTGATGCTTGCGATCGGATCTTGCTCGGTCGATTGACTAATTTTTGGCTGCAGAACTCTGCCAAGACTTCGACGAGGAAACTGGAAGGGTCGAGACGGGTCTGGACCCTATCGCTTCTCCAGTCTGCGACGAAACTGCGATGAACGTGCTCCGACTGGAGTCCCGTATCGCCAGCGCCACAAGCTACCTCGTGCGCCTGAAGGAGGTAGTCTCTCAAATCGACTCATCGCTTTGGCCAGGGGCGACACTTCAGAATGACCTGGAATCCCTGATGACTCGACTGAACGAGATCCTTGACCGAGTGCAAGAATGGAAGAAATCCTCCGCCCGGTGTGGTGCTGACGTGGCGCTGTCCTTGGTGCGAGTCCATTGCAAGGAGGCTCTTGAAGACAAGCTGGCTGCGATCAAAGTCGCCAACACTAAGAAGCACGACTTCCAATCCTTCATGGAGACTTTCATTGCTGCCGCCACTCGGATCGCTGATGGGATCAACCTGGACTCATTCGTGGAGCCTGCCAGCCCTCCTCCGGCCGAGTGATCAAACTTATGAAACTTGAATCTGCTTTAAATTTGCCTCAGAATGTCGAGTGATTGCTGTAACCGTTGAACTCCTTCGGGCTTGATGCTCGAGTACTTTTGATTTGCTGCTTGGAATTTTTAGGATTTATCTAAATTTGGTTTATTTCCGAATGTGCTTGCGTTTGCCTTCGAATGGACTTTGCTCACTGCTTGGAATAGTCCTTGCGCTGGATACGTATCTCTGAGGTGGCGGCTCCAGTCGACCTGCGCTTCATCGTCCTTGCGAATAGGGATGGAGTGGACATTGTACTTGTGTCGTAGCTCCGAAGGAGAAGGTTGCAGTCGACCTGTACCTCGTCGTCCTTGCGGATAGGGATGGAGCGGACGTTGTACTTGTGTCGTAGCTCTGAAGGAGAAGGTTGCAGTTGACCTGCACCTCGTCGTCCTTGCGAATAGGGATGGAGCGGACGTTGTACTTGTGCCGTAGCTCTGAAGGAGAAGGTTGCAGTAGACCTGCACCTCGTCGTCCTTGCGGATAGGGATGGAGCGGAAGTTTTACTTGTGCTGTAGCTCCGAAGGAGAAGGTTGCAGTCGACCTGCACCTCGTCGTCCTTGCGGATAGGAGTATGTTTCAAACTTAGGCGAGTACTGGACTGCAGCCAAGTCTCCTAGAAAGAGAACTTAGGCGAGTACCGGACTGCATCTAAGCCCCCGAGTGGGAGGATTGCTCTCCACTCAGTAGGATTTTTTCAAACTTAGGCGAGTACTGGACTGCAACTAAGTCTCCTAGTGAGAGAACTTAGGCGAGTACTGGACTGCAGCTAAGCCCCCGAGTGGGAGGATTGCTCTCCACTCGGTAGGATTTTTCAAACTTAGGCGAGTACTGGACTGCAGCTAAGTCTCCTAGTGAGAGAACTTAGGCGAGTACTGAACTGCAGCTAAGCCCCCGAGTGGGAGGATTGCTCTCCACTCGGTAGGATTTTTCAAACTTAGGCGAGTACTGGACTGCAGCTAAGTCTCCTAGTGAGAGAACTTAGGCGAGTACTGGACTGCAGCTAAGCCCCCGAGTGGGAGGATTGCTCTCCACTCGGTAGGATTCTTTCAAACTTAGGCGAGTACTGGACTACAGCTTAGTCTCCTAGAGAGAGAACTTAGGCAAGTACTGGACTGCAGCTAAGCCCCTGAGTGGGAGGATTGCTCTCCACTCGGTAGGCTTTTTTCAAACCTAGGCGAGTACTGGACTGCAGCTAAGTCTCCTAGTGAGAGAACTTAGGCGAGTACTGGACTGCAGCTAAGCCCCCGAGTGGGAGGATTGCTCTCCACTCGGTAGGATTTTTTCGAACTTAGGCGAGTACTGGACTGCATCTAAGTCTCCTAGTGAGAGAACTTAGGCGAGTACTGGACTGAAGCTAAGCCCCCGAGTGGGAGGATTGCTCTCCACTCGGTAGGATTTTTTCGAACTTAGGCGAGTACTGGACTGCAGCTAAGTCTCCTAGTGAGAGAACTTAGGCGAGTACTGGACTGCAGCTAAGCCCCCGAGTAGGAGGATTGCTCTCTTCTCGGTAGGATTTTTTCGAACTTAGGCGAGTACTGGACTGCAGCTAATGTTGGGTAACGTAGTAATTTCAAAAAAAATCCTACGCACACGCAAGATCATGGTGATGCATAGCAACGAGAGGGGAGAGTGTGATCTATGTACCCTTGTAGATCGACAGCGGAAGTGTTAGCACAACGCGGTTGATGTAGTCGTACGTCTTCACGGCCCGACCAATCAAGCACCTAAACTACGACACCTCCGAGTTCTAGCACACGTTCAGCTCGATGACGATCCCCGGGCTCCGATCCAGCAAAGTGTCGGGGAAGAGTTCCGTCGGCACGACGGCGTGGTGACGATCTTGATGTACTACCGTCGCAGGGCTTCGTCTAAGCACCGCTACAATATTATCGAGGATTATGGTGGAAGGGGGCACCACACACGGCTAAGAATATGATCACGTGGATCAACTTGTGTGTCTAGGGGTGCCCCTACCCCCGTATATAAAGGAGCAGGGGGAGGTGCGGCCGGCCAGGAGGAGGACGCGCCAGGAGGAGTCCTACTCCCACCGGGAGTAGGATTCCCCCCTTTTTCTAGTTGGAATAGGATTCGGGAGGGGGAAAGAGGAGAGAGAGAATGAAGGGGGGGCGCCGCCCCTCTCCTTGTCCTATTCGGACTAGGGGGGAGGGGCGCGCGGCCCAGCCCTGGCCACCTCTCCTCTCTTCCACTAAAGCCCACTAAGGCCCATATACCTCCCGGGGGGTTCCGGTAACCTCCCGGTACTCCGGTAAAATCCCGATTTCACTCGGAACACTTCCGATATCCAAATATAGGCTTCCAATATATCAATCTTTATGTCTCGACCATTTCGAGACTCCTCGTCATGTCCGTGATCACATCCGGGACTCCGAACAAACTTCGGTACATCAAAATGCATAAACTCATAATATAACTGTCATCGAAACCTTAAGCATGCGGACCCTACGGGTTCGAGAACAATGTAGACATGACCGAGACACGTCTCCGTCAATAACCAATAGCGGAACCTGGATGCTCATATTGGCTCCCACATATTCTACGAAGATCTTTATCGGTCAGACCGCATAACAACATACGTTGTTCCCTTTGTCATCGGTATGTTACTTGCCCGAGATTCGATCGTCGGTATCTCAATACCTAGTTCAATCTCGTTACCGGCAAGTCTCTTTACTCGTTCCGTAATACATCATCTCGCAACTAACTCATTAGTTGCAATGCTTGCAAGGCTTATGTGATGTGCATTACCGAGAGGGCCCAGAGATACCTCTCCGACAATCGGAGTGACAAATCCTAATCTCGAAATACGCCAACCCAACATGTACCTTTGGAGACACCTGTAGAGCTCCTTTATAATCACCCAGTTACGTTGTGACGTTTGGTAGCACACAAAGTGTTCCTCCGGCAAACGGGAGTTGCATAATCTCATAGTCATAGGAACATGTATAAGTCATGAAGAAAGCAATAGCAACATACTAAACGATCGGGTGCTAAGCTAATGGAATGGGTCATGTCAATCATATCATTCTCCTAATGATGTGATCCCATTAATCAAATGACAACACATGTCTATGGTTAGGAAACATAACCATCTTTGATTAACGAGCTAGTCAAGTAGAGGCATACTAGTGACGTTTGGTTTGTCTATGTATTCACACATGTATTATGTTTCCGGATAATACAATTCTAGCATGAATAATAAACATTTATCATGATATAAGGAAATAAAATAATAACATTATTATTGCCTCTAGGGCATATTTCCTTCAGTCTCCCACTTGCACTAGAGTCAATAATCTAGATTACACAGTAATGATTCTAACACCCATGGAGCTTTGGTGCTGATCATGTTTTGCTCGTGGAAGAGGCTTAGTCAACGGGTCTGCTATATTCAGATCCGTATGTATCTTGCAAATCTCTATGTCTCCCACCTGGACTAGATCCCGGATGGAATTGAAGCGTCTCTTGATGTGCTTGGTTCTCTTGTGAAATCTGGATTCCTTTGCCAAGGCAATTGCACCAGTATTGTCACAAAAGATTTTCATTGGACCCGATGCACTAGGTATGACACCTAGATCGGATATGAACTCCTTCATCCAGACTCCTTCGTTTGCTGCTTCCGAAGCAGCTATGTACTCCGCTTCACATGTAGATCCCGCCACAACGCTTTGTTTAGAACTGCACCAACTGACAGCTCCACCGTTTAATGTAAACACGTATCCGGTTTGCGATTTAGAATCGTCCGGATCAGTGTCAAAGCTTGCATCAACGTAACCATTTACGATGAGCTCTTTGTCACCTCCATATATGAGAAACATATCCTTAGTCCTTTTCAGGTATTTCAGGATGTTCTTGACCGTTGTCCAGTGATCCACTCCTGGATTACTTTGGTACCTCCCTGCTAGACTTATAGCAAGACACACATCAGGTCTGGTACACAGCATTGCATACATGATAGAGCCTATGGCTGAAGCATAGGGAACATCTTTCATTTTCTCTCTATCTTTTGCATTGGTCGGGGATTGAGTCTTACTCAATTTCACACCTTGTAACACAGGCAAGAATCCTTTCTTTGCTTGATCCATTTTGAACTTCTTCAAAACTTTGTCAAGGTATGTGCTTTGTGAAAGTCCAATTAAGCGTCTTGATCTATCTCTATAGATCTTAATGCCTAATATGTAAGCAGCTTCACCGAGGTCTTTCATTGAAAAACTCTTATTCAAGTATCCTTTATGCTATCCAGAAATTCTATATCATTTCCGATTAGTAATATGTCATCTACATGTAATATCAGAAATGCTACAGAGCTCCCACTCACTTTCTTGTAAATACAGGCTTCTCCAAAAGTCTGTACAAAACCAAATGCTTTGATCACACTATCAAAGCGTTTATTCCAACTCCGAGAGGCTTGCACCAGTCCATAAATGGATCGCTGGAGCTTGCACACTTTGTTAGCTCCCTTTGGATCGACAAAACCTTCCGGTTGCATCATATACAACTCTTCTTGCAGAAATCCATTCAGGAATGCAGTTTTGACATCCATTTGCCAAATTTCATAATCATAAAATGCGGCAATTGCTAACATGATTCGGACAGACTTAAGCATCGCTACGGGTGAGAAGGTCTCATCGTAGTCAATCCCTTGAACTTGCCGAAAACCTTTTGCGACAAGTCGAGCTTTGTAGACAGTAATATTACCGTCAGCGTCAGTCTTCTTCTTGAAGATCCATTTATTCTCAATTGCTTGCCGATCATTGGGCAAGTCAACCAAAGTCCATACTTTGTTCTCATACATGGATCCCATCTCAGATTTCATGGCTTCAAGCCATTTTGCGGAATCTGGGCTCACCATCGCTTCTTCATAGTTCGTAGGTTCATCATGATCTAGTAGCATGACTTCCAGAACAGGATTACCGTACCACTCTGGCGCGGATCTTACTCTGGTTGATCTACGAGGTTCAGTAGTATCTTGTTCTGAAGTTCATGATCATTATCATTAGCTTCCTCACTAATTGGTGTAGGTGTCACAGAAACTGGTTTCTATGATGTACTACTTTCCAATAAGGGAGCAGGTACAGTTACCTCGTCAAGTTCTACTTTCCTCCCACTCACTTCTGTCGAGAGAAACTCCTTCTCTAGAAAGTTTCCGAATTTAGCAATAAAAGTCTTGCCTTCGGATCTGTGATAGAAGGTGTATCCAATAGTTTCCTTTGGATATCCTATGAAGACACATTTCTCCGATTTGGGTTCGAGCTTATCAGGTTGAAGTTTTTTCACATAAGCATCGCAGCCCCAAACTTTCAGAAACGACAACTTTGGTTTCTTGCCAAACCACAGTTCATATGGCGTCGTCTCAACGGATTTTGATGGTGCCCTATTTAACGTGAATGCGGCCGTCTCTAGAGCATATCCCCAAAACGATAGCGGTAAATCAGTAAGAGACATCATAGATCGCACCATATCTAGTAAAGTACGATTACGACGTTCGGACACACCATTACGCTGTGGTGTTCCGGGTGGCGTGAGTTGCGAAACTATTCCACATTGTTTTAAATGTACACCAAACTCGTAACTCAAATATTCTCCTCCACGATCAGATCGTAGGAATTTTATTTTCTTGTTACGATGATTTTCAACTTCACTCTGAAATTCTTTGAACTTTTCAAATGTTTCAGACTTATGTTTCATTAAGTAGATATACCCATATCTGCTTAAGTCATCTGTGAAGGTGAGAAAATAACGATATCCGCCACGAGCCTCAACATTCATCGGACCACATACATCTGTATGTATGATTTCCAATAAATCTGTTGCTCTCTCCATAGTACCGGAGAACGGTGTTTTTGTCATCTTACCCATAAGGCACGGTTCGCAAGTACCAAGTGATTCATAATCAAGTGATTCCAAAATCCCATCAGCATGGAGTTTCTTCATGCGCTTTACACCAATATGACCTAAACGGCAGTGCCACAAATAAGTTGCACTATCATTATTAACTTTGCATCTTTTGGCTTCAATATTATGAATATGTTATCACTACGATCGAGATCCAATGAACCATTTTCATTGGGTGTGTAACCATATAAGGTTTTATTCATGTAAACAGAACAACAATTTACTCTCTTACTTAAATGAATAACCGTATTACAATAAACATGATCAAATCATATTCATGCTCAACGCAAACACCAAATAACACTTATTTAGGTTCAACACTAATCCCAAAAGTATAGGGAGTGTGCAATGATGATCATATCAATCTTGGAACCACTTCCAACACACATCGTCACTTCACCCTTAACTAGTCTCTCTTTATTCTGCAACTCCCGTTTCGAGTTACTAATCTTAGCAACTGAACTAGTATCTAATACTGAGGGGTTGTTGCTATAAACACTAGTAAAGTACACATCAGTAACATGCATATCAAATATACTTATGTTCACTTTGCCATCCTTCTTATCCGCCAATCACTTGGGGTAGTTCCGCTTCCAGTGACCAGTCCCTTTGCAGTAGAAGCACTTAGTCTCAGGCTTAGGACCAGACTTGGGCTTCTTCACTTGAGCAGCAACTTGCTTGCTTGTTTTTCTTGAAGTTCCTCTTTTTCCCTTTGCCCTTTTCTTGAAACTAGTGATCTTGTCAACCATCAACACTTGATGCTCTTTCTTGATTTCTACCTTCATCGATTTCATCATCATGAAAAGCTCGGGAGTCGTTTTCGTCATCCC
The DNA here is from genome assembly GCF_018294505.1 of Triticum aestivum. NCBI lineage: Eukaryota > Viridiplantae > Streptophyta > Magnoliopsida > Poales > Poaceae > Triticum > Triticum aestivum. Next base: position 185,474,160 of record NC_057806.1, read on the forward strand.
TTGCATACTATAGTTCATCACGAAGTTCTACTAACTTGGTGATGGTGACTAGAGAATTCTGTCAATCACTATCTTATCTGGAAGATTAACTCCCACTTGATTCAAGCGATTGTAGTACCCAGACAATCTGAGCACATGCTCACTAGTTGAGCTGTTCTCCTCCATCTTGCAGCTATAGAACTTATTGGAGACTTCATATCTCTCAATCCGGGCATTTGCTTGAAATATTAACTTCAACTCCTGGAACATCTCATATGCTCCATGACGTTCAAAACGTCGTTGAAGTCCCGATTCTAAGCCGTAAAGCATGGCACACTGAACTATCGAGTAGTCATCAGCTTTGCTCTGCCAGACGTTCATAACATCTGGTGTTGCTCCAGCAGCAGGCCTGGCACCTAGCGGTGCTTCCAGGACGTAATTCTTCTGTGCAGCAATGAGGATAATCCTCAAGTTACGGACCCAGTCCGTGTAATTGCTACCATCATCTTTCAACTTTGCTTTCTCAAGGAACGCATTAAAATTCAACGGAACAACAGCACGGGCCATCTATCTACAATCAAACATAAACAAGCAAGATACTATCAGGTACTAAGTTTCATGATAAATTTAGGTTCAATTAATCATATTACTTAAAGAACTCCCACTTAGATAGACATCCCTCTAATCCTCTAAGTGATTACGTGATCCAAATCAACTAAACCATGTCCGATCATCACGTGAGATGGAGTAGTTTCATTGGTGAACATCCTATGTTGATCATATCTACTATATGATTCACGCTCGACCTTTCGGTCTCCGTGTTCCGAGGCCATATCTGTATATGCTTGGCTCGTCAAGTATAACCTGAGTATTCCGCGTGTGCAACTGTTTTGCACCCGTTGTATTTGAACGTAGAGCCTATCACACCCGATCATCACGTGGTGTCTCAGCACGAAGAACTTTCGCAACGGTGCATACTCAGGGAGAACACTTCTTGATAATTAGTGAGAGATCATCTTATAATGCTACCGTCAATCAAAGCAAGATAAGATGCATAAAAGATAAACATCACATGCAATCAATATAAGTGATATGATATGGCCATCATCATCTTGTGCTTGTGATCTCCATCTTCGAAGCACCGTCGTGATCACCATCGTCACCGGCGCGACACCTTGATCTCCATCGTAGCATCGTTGTCGTCTCGCCAATCTTATGCTTCCACGACTATCGCTACCGCTTAGTGATAAAGTAAAGCATTACAGCGCGATTGCATTGCATACAATAAAGCGACAACCATATGGCTCCTGCCAGTTGCCGATAACTCGGTTACAAAACATGATCATCTCATACAATAAAATTTAGCATCATGTCTTGACCATATCACATCACAACATGCCCTGCAAAAACAAGTTAGACGTCCTCTACTTTGTTGTTGCAAGTTTTACGTGGCTGCTACGGGCTTAAGCAAGAACCAATCTTACCTACGCATCAAAACCACAACGATAGTTTGTCAAGTTGGTGCTGTTTTAACCTTCGCAAGGACCGGGCGTAGCCACACTCGGTTCAACTAAAGTTGGAGAAACTGTCACCCGCTAGCCACCTTTGTGCAAAGCACGTCGGGAGAACCGGTCTCGCGTAAGCGTACGCGTAATGTCGGTCCGGGCCGCTTCGTCCAACAATACCGCCGAACCAAAGTATGACATGCTGGTAAGCAGTATGACTTATATCGCCCACAACTCACTTGTGTTCTACTCGTGCATATAACATCAACACATAAAACCTAGGCTCGGATGCCACTGTTGGGGAACGTAGTAATTTCAAAAAATTCCTACGCACACGCAAGATCATGGTGATGCATAGCAACGAGAGGGGAGAGTGTGATCTACGTACCCTTGTAGACCGACAGCGGAAGCGTTAGCACAACGCGGTTGATGTAGTCGTACGTCTTCACGGCCCGACCGATCAAGCACCGAAACTACGGCACCTCCGAGTTCTAGCACACGTTCAGCTCGATGACGATCCCCGGACTCCGATCCAGCAAAGTGTCGGGGAAGAGTTCCGTCAGCACGACGGCGTGGTGACGATCTTGATGTACTACCGTCGCAGGGCTTCGCCTAAGCACCGCTACAATATTATCGAGGATTATGGTGGAAGGGGGCACCGCACACGGCTAAGAGAACGATCTTAGAGATCAACTTGTGTGTCTAGGGGTGCCCCTGCCCCCGTATATAAAGGAGCCAAGGGGGGGTGCAGCCGGCCCTAGGAGGAGGCGCGCAGGAGGAGTCCTACTCCTACCGGGAGTAGGACTCCCCCCTTTCCCTAGTTGGATTAGGACTTGGGAAGAAGGAAGAGAGGGAAGAAAGGAAAAGGGGGGGCGCCGCCCCCCTTCCTTGTCCAATTCGGACTTGGGGGGGGAGGGGCGCGCGGCAGCCCCTAGGCCTCCTCTCCTCTTCCTCCACTAGGCCCATTAAGGCCCATTAGGTTACCGGGGGTTCCGGTAACCTCCCGGTACTCCAGTAAAATGCTGATTTCATCCGGAACACTTCCGATGTCCAAACATAGGCTTCCAATATATCAATCTTTATGTCTCGACCATTTCGAGACTCCTCGTCATGTCCCCGGTCTCATCCGAGACTCCGAACTCCTTCAGTACATCAAAACATATAAACTCATAATATAACTGTCATCAAAACCTTAAGCGTGCGGACCCTACGGGTTCGAGAACAATGTAGACATGACCGAGACACGTCTCCGGTCAATAACCAATAGCGGAACCTGGATGCTCATATTGGCTCCCACATATTCTACGAAGATCTTTATCGGTCAGACCGCATAACAACATACGTTGTTCCCTTTGTCATCGGTATGTTACTTGCCCGAGATTCGATCGTCGGTATCTCAATACCTAGTTCAATCTCGTTACCGGCAAGTCTCTTTACTCGTTTCGTAATACATCATCTTGCAACTAACTCATTAGTTGTAATGCTTGCAAGGCTTATGTGATGTGCATTACCGAGAGGGCCCAGAGATACCTCTCCGACAATCGGAGTGACAAATCCTAATCTCGAAATACGCCAACCCAACATGTACCTTTGGAGACACCTGTAGAGCTCCTTTATAATCACCCAGTTACGTTGTGACGTTTGGTAGCACACAAAGTGTTCCTCCGGCAAACGGGAGTTGCATAATCTCATAGTCATAGGAACATGTATAAGTCATGAAGAAAGCAATAGCAACATAATAAACGATCGGGTGCTAAGCTAATGGAATGGGTCATGTCAATCACATCATTCACCTAATGATGTGATCCCGTTAATCAAATAACAACTCTTTGTTCATGGTTAGGAAACATAACCATCTTTGATTAACGAGCTAGTCAAGTAGAGCATACTAGTGACACTCTGTTTGTCTATGTATTCACACATGTATTATGTTTCCGGTTAATACAATTCTAGCATGAATAATAAACATTTATCATGATATAAGGAAATAAATAATAACTTTATTATTGCCTCTAGGGCATATTTCCTTCACTTAGGCGAGTACTGGACTGCAGCTAAGCCCCCGAGTGGGAGGATTGCTCTCCACTCGGTAGGATTTTCTTTCGAACTTAGGCGAAACGGATTCGCGACTAAGCCCACCCACTGGGGGATTTCAGAAGTAAATAAGAACACAACAATCGAATGATAGGACCATAAGCTCTTGTCTTTGATAAACAAATTACAAAGGTGTTTCTTATTACATTTTATTCGAACGAGTGCTTAAGTATAAAAGGGGCGGAGCAGCTCCGCGTTCCAAGCCCGTGGCTCGTCTTTCTGATGCTCAACACTGTAAAGATGGTATGCTTCGTTGTGGAGAACTTTGGTGATGATGAAGGGGCCCTCCCAAGTCGGGGCAAGCTTGTGTGGTTTCTGTTGATCCACTCGAAGAACCAGGTCTCCTTCTTGAAAGGCTCGACCCCTCACATTTCTGGCGTGGAATCGACGCAAGTCTTGCTGATAAATGGTCGACGGATCAAGGCCATCTCTCTTTCCTCCTCTAAGAGATCGACTGAATCTTGCCGGGCCTGCTCTGCTTCCTCTTCGGAGAAGAGCTCAACTCGGGGTGCATTGTGGAGCAGGTCACTTGGTAGAACAGCTTCGGCTCCATAGACTAAGAAGAAAGGAGTTCGTCCGGTCGACCGATTAGGAGTTGTCCTTAAACCCCACAGAACTGACGGAAGTTCATCAACCTAAGCGCCTGCTGCGTGTTTGAGATCACGCATCAGTCGGGGTTTCAGTCCTTTGAGAATTAGGCCATTGGCTCTTTCTGCTTGTCCGTTCGACTGCGGGTGAGCGACAGAAGCATAGTCGACTCGAGTGCCCCGAGAGGCGCAGAAAGCTCTGAACTCATCGGAATCGAAGTTCGATCCGTTGTCCATGATGATGCTGTGTGGGACTCCATATCTAAATGTCAATTCTCTGATAAAACTGACAGCGGTGCTAGCATCAAAGTTCTTGATAGGTTTAGCTTTGATCCATTTGGTAAACTTGTCGACTGCAACGAGCACATGAGTGAAGCCGCTCTTGCCAGTTCTCAGTGGTCCAACCATATCCAGTCCCCAAACAGCAAAGGGCCAGATGAGGGGGATGGTCTTCAGGGATGACGCTGGCTTGTGAGACATGTTGGAGTAAAATTGGCAGCCTTCACATCTGTCGACTATATCTTTCGCCATTTCATCTGCTCGTGGCCAATAGAATCCAGCTCAGTATGCTTTAGCCACGATGGCCTGAGAGGACGCATGATGACCACAGGTCCCCGAGTGGATGTCATTGCGGATCATTTGACCTTCTTCTGGTGTTATGCATTTCTGACCGACTCCAGTCACGCTTTCCCTGAACAGCTGCCCGCTTATCACAGTAAAGGCCTTGGATCGACGGACGATCTGTCGAGCCTCTTCTTCATCCTCTGGGAGTTCTTTCCTGAGGATGTACGCAATGTAGGGCACCGTCCAGTCAGGAGTAATGGCCAGAACCTCCATGATCAGGTCGACCACGGCTGGGACCTCGACTTCAGTCGGATCTGTGGCGCTCTTAGGTTGCGGGGGCTCTTCAGTGAAAGGATCTTCCTGAACTGTCGGCGAGTGAATATGCTCCAAAAACACATTGCTGGGAATGGCTTCTCTCTTGGAACCTATCTTTGCCAAATCGTCGGCTGCTTGATTTTTCAGTCGGGGTATGTGGTGGAGTTCTAACCCCTCAAACTTCTTCTCAAGCTTTCTCACCGCGTTGCAGTAACCAGTCATGGCTGGGCTTCTGACGTCCCACTCCTTCATCACTTGATTAACTACCAAATCTGAGTCGCCATAGACCATGAGGCGACGGACGCCGAGTGAGATGGCCATGCGCAACCCATACATGAGTGCTTCATATTCTGCTTCATTGTTGGAGGAATCAAAGTGAATCTGGAGGACATATCTGAGCCTGTCTCCTCGGGGGGATACCAGAACTACTCCAGCACCAGAACCGTTCAGCATCTTGGATCCATCAAAGAACATGGTCCAGTGCTCAGAGTGAACTTGAGTCGGCAGTTGCTGTTCGATCCACTCGGCGAGGAAATCTGCTATTGCTTGGGACTTGATAGCTTTCTTTGCCTCAAACTTGATATCCAAGGGAAGGAGTTCAATCGCCCATTTGCCACTCGACCAGTTGCATCTCTGTTGTGCAGAATCTCTGACAATGGAGCGTCGCTGACGACTGTAACAGAGTGATCTGAGAAATAGTGTGCAACCTTCTTCGTGGTCATGTAAATCCCATAGACAAGCTTCTGATAATGAGGATATCTTTGCTTTGATGGGGTCAGGACTTCAGAAATATAATAAACTGGGCGTTGAACCTTATAAGCTTTTCCTTCTTCTTCCCGCTCGACCATAAGTACTGTACTGACGACTTGTCCAGTGGCTGCTATATAAAGCAGTAGAGGCTCTTTGCTGATTGGAGCAGCAAGCACCGGCTGGGTGGAAAGCAGGGCTTTTAGCTCTGCAAACGCTGCATCAGCTTCTGGGGTCCACTCGAACTTATCTGATTTCTTCATCAGTCGGTAAAGAGGCAGCGCCTTTTCACTGAGGCGAGAAATGAATCGACTTAGGGCGGCCAAGCAACCAGTAAGCTTCTGGACATCATGCACACGCACAGGGCGTTTCATTCGGAGTATAGCGCCTACTTTCTCTGGGTTAGCATCGATTCCTCGTTCGGAAACAAGGAAACCGAGTAACTTTCCGCCTGGAACTCCAAACGTGCACTTTGATGGATTGAGCTTGATATCATACCTTCTGAGGTTGGCAAAGGTTTCAGCAAGGTCAGTCAGTAGGTCGGAACCTTTACGTGACTTGACCACAATGTCATCCATGTATGCTTCCACATTCCGACTGATCTGAGTGAGCAGGCACTTCTGAATCATCCGCATGAATGTGGCTCCGGCGTTCTTCAAGCGAATGGCATTGTGACATAACAGAAGCACCCAAACGGGGTGATAAAAGCTGTCTTTATTTCGTCGGGTCCGTACAGACGGATCTGGTGGTACCCGGAGTAGGCGTCCAAAAAGGACAAACGCTCGCACCCTGCAGTCGAGTCGACTATCTGATCGATGCGAGGGAGAGGGAAGTGATCTTTCGGGCAGGCCCGATTGATATGCTTGAAATCAATACACATGCGAAGTGAGTCGTCTTTCTTTGGGACCATGACAACATTGGCTAACCACTCGGAGTGGTAAATCTCTCGGATAAACTCAGCTGCCAAAAGCCGAGCCACCTCTTCACTGATTGCTTTTCTTTTCTGGACGGCGGACCGTCGAAGATGCTCTTTGACTGGTTTCATCTTCGGGTCAACTCGCAAACGATGCTCAGCCAGTCCCCTGGGAACACCCGGCATGTCAGAAGGCTTCCATGCAAAGATGTCCCAGTTCTCACGGAGGAACTGGATGAGTGCTTCTTCCTATTTGGAGTCAAGTGTGGTTGAAATGTGAGTCGGAGCTGCATTGGGATCCGTCGGGTGAATGTGAATCGACTTCGTTTCACCAGACGACTGGAATGCTGAATCTGTGGCTGGCTTCTTGGCTCGCAGCAAGTCACTCGGATCTGTATTTTTCTGGTATTCTTGCAATTCTACCACAGCCATCTGGGCATCGACGATCTTTGAGCCCTTCTGGAAGCACTCTTCTGCCTTCTTCCGATTACCAAAGATAGTGATCACTCCTCTGGGACCAGGCATCTTCAGTTTGAGGTACACGTAACATGGTCGAGCCATAAATCATGCATAAGCTGGCCTGCCTAGAATTGCATGATAAGCACTCTGGAAATCCACAACTTCAAACGTCAACTTTTCTTTGCGGTATTTTTGGAATCACCGAAAACCACGTCGAGTGCAATCTGACTGAGGGATGCAGCCTTCTTTCCTGGAATGACACCATGGAAACTCATATGGCTTTCGCTGAGTCTGGACATTGGAATGCCCATTCCTTTCAACGTTTCTGCATACAGTATGTTCAGGCCACTGCCACCGTCCATCAGGTCCTTTGTCAGTCGAGTGCCTTCGACCACCGGGTCGACCACCGGTGCTTGCCTCCCAGGGGCGGCAATGTGTGCTGGATGATCAGACTGGTCGAATGTAATGGCAGTCTGCGACCACTTCAAGAAACTGGGTGTCACCGGAGCGACCATGTTCACTTCCCTGTTGATGACTTTCAATCGACTTTTGCTCTCAACGACAGCAAAAATCATCATAGTGGAATTCACGTGGGGATAACCATCATCATCCTCTCCCTCATCCTCAGCCTTGTCTGCCTCCTTCTCCTTTTCCTTAGGTTGTTTCTCTCGGAACTGCTGGATTAGGAGCCGACACTGCCGAGTGGTGTGCTTCGGGTAAATGAAATTACCTTCTTCATCTTTTTTGGTGTGGATATGGCACGGCAGATCCAACACGTCATTTCCATCTTGATCTTTTACTTTCTTGGGGTTCCACGGCCCTTGGGCTTCCCCTTGAACTTTCCTTGAACCACAGCCAAGGCTTCACCCGGAGCAGCTGGCTCGGCCTTGCGCTTCTATTTCCGACCGGAGTTTCCTCCTCCGGCTTCATGGGCGACTGCTTTGTGCTTGCCACTCCGGAGTCGCTCTTCTTCTTCACCATTGGCATACTTGGTGGCAATTTCCATCATCCGAGCCAGAGTCATATTTCCTGTCCGACCGAATTTCATATTCAACTCCCGATACCTGACGCCTTCCTTAAAGCACAAATTGCCTGATGATCTGACACATCTTCTACCGTGTGGTGTAGGGTGATCCATCTCTGGATATAATCCCTCAAAGTTTCATTCGGTTTCTGAACACAACACTGTAATTCTGTCAAACCTGCCGGCCGTTTGCAAGTGCCCTCAAATGTTCTGACAAACACTCGGGCGAGATCTTCCCAAGTATAGATGCTGCCAGGCGCTAACTGATTCAGCCATGCTCTAGCCGAGCCCTCCAACATCAGAGGAAGGTGTTTCATGGCCACCTCATCATTGCCGCCACCAATCTGGACAGCCACTCGGTAGTCTTCAAGCCAAGTGTCAGGCTTGGACTCTCCGGTGAACTTACTGACTCCAGTCGCCAACCTGAAGTTGGGGGGAATCACCGCAGCTCTGATAGCTCTGCTGAAGCACTCTGGACCAGAGACATGCACCCTGTTGCTGGTTTGCGGATCTCTGTCATGGCCCTCTCGGTGAGCTCTGTTTCTGTCGACCAAGCCCTGCACGAGAATAGATCTCGCATCAAAGCCTGGCTCCCTGGGGTCGACTGGAATACCTCTTCCGACACTGTGAGGGCGTCTGTCTTCATGTGGCCGAGGCACGTATGACCCACTCCTTGGAGGAGGCATGGGCACTCGACGGCGATCATCGCGATCGGCTCGGTGATCATACCGCTCTCAGTTCCTATACTGATCACGTCAATCTCCATGTCCCTCACGCCTCGGGGGCGATCTTGGGCTATGGGCCGACTGAACTGTGTCTGCGACCACAGATCTGCTATGGATCCTATTCCGCGACTGAGACACGACCGTATTCTGCTCTCCCGCTGCCCGGAGCAAGGCTCTGATCTGCACCAGACCTCGGCCAGCTTCTGATTGGGAAGGTTGGATCGACTCTGCTATCTGGGCAGCAGCTGCTAGACTCTGGATGGGGGTTCGATATACCTGAGTCGGAGGTGGAAAAAGTTGATATCGACTGGACTCAGGAGCACGTTGTCGAGCGCGATCGTCGAGTGCGTGCTGGAGGTTGTCCAGTCGAGTGCGCTCAGCCAGGTTGGCCAGGCGCGCCTGCTCCAAGGCGTGGGCCTTAGGGGTCTCTTCAACTATAGGAGTATGCAGGGCATCCATGTTCCGGCGACGAAGTTCCTCCCTCTGCTGCGAGGAGAGGGGTTCGGGGCGGTACTCCTCGTGAACACGCGACGGATCGCCGTTCCCGTCGCCTCCGTCTTCACGATTGAAGCTAGGAGGACTGGGTGGTCCATTGACCATCAGGACTTCCGCCGCTGGGTCGCTGCTGTCGCACTCGGATGCGGTCTCTATGGAGCCAGTCAACAGATTGAACAGGCCGTAGAGAGATTTGTTGGGCTCGATCGCCGCGACTTGAGGGGTGGCCAACTGGCGGGCGTCGGCGACAAACATGAGCGCGCCGAGATGGATCTTGCGGCCCTCAGCCAAACCTCCGCCTGGAACCATGATAAAGGGGATCGGAAAAATTGCAACTTATCCAACAAGTCGCTAAGACACCTGCCCCACGGTGGGCGCCAACTGTCGTGGTTCTAAGACTGACAATAGCATAGGGGGTAGGAATGTACAGGCAAGATCCTAGCTATGGAGGAGTTGTACACACGAGTTTACAAGTTCAGGCCCTTCTTGGAGGAAGTAACAGCCCTACGTCTCGGAGCCCAGAGGCGGTCAACTGAATATATGTGTGTGAATTACAGAAAGTGCGAACCCTTGTCCCAGAGGAGGGGGTGGCTTATATAGAGTGCGTCAGGACCCTAGCTCCCCTCCGTTACACAAGGTTCAATGCTCATAAAGGAGGGGCGTTACTGGTAACGTCTGCAGTAAAGTGTTATAAATGCCCATAAACGCGGTCCTTGCCTGATTCACTAAAAAAGGTCGAAGAGAATTGTTTGGTTAATTATTGAAAAACCGGGCAAAAACCGTCACATCGCGCTCACAAAACAGGGCACATAGGGCGACCTGGCAACCCACATGTTGTCGAGGTTGCATCCTGGCGTCATGGTCATCACGCCTTCGCGAGGTTGACTCTAACTCCACCATCGACAACCATCGAAGAATCCCTCATCACAAACAAGCATCGAGGCCTGCGCCGGCTAATGCCAAACGGTTGGCCACACACACCAACAACCAGGCATCTCCTACTCTATCGACGAGCATTGTAGGAGAAAAGCTTTAGGCTTGTGTTGAGCCAGCGCCGAAACCGACCACGCGCCTCGTGTCATCGTCACCACCACCAGATCCTCCTCGATAGCTCTGACTTCATAGAAACAAAGTGATGAATGGCAACCCCTCAAACACGCCGAAAAGACCGATTAGCAGGGCACAACAACACCCCTAACTCCTCCCAAAGCCGCCATCGTTGCCACATACATGAAGCCGCGCAAACATCCGCATTGTCGGACGGGCACCTGCCAGCCGCAATGCCGCGAGCGTCCAACCCATGGAGCGCGCAAACGGAATCTGAAGCACTTCAAGGCGATGCCCCAAAGAGGGAAGCAACGATGTCGACGCCATCGCCCGACCCAGCCAGGCCTGATACTTCCACCCGAACAACAAGATCCGAGGGTGTAGGAGGATGCAGGACTCCACGACGACACCTCCAAGGAGGTTAAACGACGCCCATAGACGCTGATGCTGCCGACTGGCAAGATCGGACAAGCTTTTGCCCGGAGCAATCCAACACCACCAGCACCCTCACGCACATCACCCTCGCTGGCACACCCACCTCTCGCACAGCCACCGCGCGGGAAGCAGTAGAGAGCTACCAAGCAGCACAACTCCTCGTCGGGCAGACGCCACTGCGCCGGAAGCACTGGGGAGCTACCAAGCAGCACAACTCCTCGTCGGCCAGACGCCGACGAGCCAGATCTGGCGTCCCACCACCGCAAGCGCCCACAGAGCAGGAAGGGGGCTGCACCCGCCCCTACTTGCCAGAGAAGAACATTCACCCGAAGATCAATAGCCCACCAACGAAACTACCAAGGCTGCCTCCTGCGAGAGCCACTGCTCGAAAGCTGCCACACTGGAGAAGAGTTGCTGGGAAGAAGCCCAGGACTTGCTGGCGATGCAGTCGATGTCGTGGTTCTAAGACTGACAGTAGAATAGGGGGTAGGAATGTAGAGGCAAGATCCTAGCTATGGAGGAGTTGTACACACGAGTTTACGAGTTCAGGCCCTTCTCGGAGGAAGTAACAACCCTACATCTCGGAGCCCACAGGCGGTCGACTGAATATATGTCTGTGAACCCTTGTCCCAAAGGAGGGGGGGTGGCTTATATAGAGTGCGCCAGGACCCCAGCTCCCCTCCATTACACAAGGTTCAATGCTCATAAAGGAGGGGCGTTACTGGTAACGTCTGCAGTAAAGTGTTATAAATGCCCATAAAGCTATGGTTTAAGTCCTGACCGTTGCAGAGTGGAAGGTTTCTCATCTTCTGGTGGTCGAGTGTCTTCAAGGTGGTCGAGTGAGCACATCTTCACGGTCGAGTGGATGATGGTTTCTCTTCGACTGCTTCTGATTCTTTGTAGAGATGTCCTTGGGGAGGGTATGTTGGACAGATCCATGACCCTACCCTAGGTACATAGCTTCATCAGTCGATCCGCCCAGATACGATGCACCACACGGAAGGGGGTCGAGCGTCCCCCATCCCGAGCTCTCACAGCCAGACAAGAGATGACGACCCCACAGCCACCGTCCACCGCCCGGGCTTAGCCCGGCGGCCTCCTCCAGCGACGGCGAGGAGAGAAGGGGGTGGGATGGCGAGGCACGGGCTAGGTTTTTGCTCGTGTCGCTTCGGATGAGATGACGCGGGGGAAGTTTTCTTCAACCGTTACAATGGTTGGTTGACCATGATACAATTGTTAGACTCTCCCATTCATAGATCTTACCAAAAAATGCTGTGGGGAATGGGCTAAAAGCTCCCAAACGGTCTCCTCCCGCGTCGTCTCTCTGAGGTGACTTAGGCGGGCACCCCCGCCAAGCGCCACCACAGCCTCTTCTCCGGCCACCGTGCCTCGCCGCCACCGGCAAAACGACGCTGGGCAAAGCTTCGCGAAGGCTGGCGGCGGCGGGATCCATCCAGCATCGTTCTCTGGGCCCTGCTGCCCCCTTCTCTCTCCCGCATCGGGGGCTCCAGATCTGGCCTCGTGCTCCCTCTGCTCCGCTTCCCCAGCGTCGGCTGGCGCCCTCCTTCCAGATCCGGCCGGCGTGCCACGGCTGCGGGCATCGAGCGCCCACGGGGTGGCTCCCGTGGCCAGGCCTTGTGGCTGCCTTGGCGGCGGCTGCACCGGCTGTAGTCTGCTGGGCTCGATGCTGCGCCTCGTCTCCCCTGCTCCGCGCCTTGCGCCGGCCTCTGCCACCTCCCGCCCTCATCCGTCAGTCGTCGTTGTGGTCTGCCGGGCGTCACACCTTCCCCGCAGATCCAAAACTTCCGCGCCTTAACTTCCGCGCCTTCCCACCTCTGTTGCCGCCCGTTCTGTCATCGCCATGCTCCTCCGTGCGCTCACCAAACGAAGGTGGTGTTGTGGCTCCTATCTCTGGAGCCCTCCACCTCCCAGTTCCCCCGGGAGGGCGCTGCACCGGTGGTCCTCGCTGGTGCCCTCGGCGTCAAGGGTGCCTGCCGGTGTTGCTCCGCCGGTGGGATTCACCTGGATCTGGGGCCGTCCATTCCAGCGCTACCCTGCGCTATTGGCGGCTGCTCTGTGGCTAGTCGCGTGGCAGATGTGACCGGGGATGGGGAGAAATCCTTGGTCGGCCTGCTGCTGGCCGAGACAGCGGTGACGCTTCCCGTCGTTCTCCATCTTGATGGCGTTGTCTTCATCCCCCGGTCTTGTGATGTTCGGGGTGTGCTCTATGGAGTTCTATGCTTGGTGATGCCCCTCGACTACACCGGTGGCACACAGGTGTCGTGGCATCGTCTGGGCCCGGTGCGACCGTTCGAATGTACCCCATGACACAGGTGGTGTCGCGGCGTTGTGCAGTCTTGGTTGCCCGGTGCTTTTCAATTGCGTCGATGGCACAGTGTCATGGTTTAGTCTCGGCTCGCCGCTGCAGTTCGAGCGCCCGTCGTGCCCCTTATTGTGATGTCTTGGGTGTGCTATGTGGAGTTCTATGCCTGGTGTTGCCCTCCAACTACGCCGGTGGCACACAGGTGCCGTGGCGTCGTTTGGGCCCGGCGTGACCGTTCGAATGTACCCCATGACACAGGTGGTGTCGCGACGTTGTGCAGTCTTGGTTGCCCGGTGCTTTTCGATTGCGTCGATGGTGCAGTGTCATGGTTTAGTCTCGGCTCGCCGCTGCAGTTCGAGCGCCGATGGTGCCCCTTGTTGTGTTGTGTCCCCCCTCGCCATGTGTTGTCTGTGTGTTGTTTTGCTTTATCTCTCCTTTCTGTTCCCCCTGTACTTCTGGTTCACTTGAGCCCTATCTTGTATTAGGCTGCAAAGTCTATAGGCAACAAATGAATACAATTCAGGTGGGGAGAATTCCTTCTTCCCCCGTGACATTCAAAAAAAAATGTCGTGGAATTTACATTGGTCTTGTATGGAAGAGAAATATGCTTACGACCGTCACTTACATTGGTCTTGTGTGGGAGAGAAATGCTTACGACTGGCACCCGTCGGTACTAAATGAGCCATCCCCAAACTTAATTCGTGCATTGGCACTGAAAAAATTATTTCAGAATCTGGCCTCTCCTTTTTGAGCCTAATGACAGATGCGTAGGGTACACGTGAAGGCACCATGTCACTAGACGGGTTTGAGCATGGTCGATGACCGCCCTACTAGCATGGGACCCATGAATCATACCTGAGCTAAAGGCGAAATCTACTTTTCCAAGTTGCCATTGAAGCAAGAAGCGGCAAATGATTATTGCGTGTATTAATTATTAAAAAAGTGAGATAGATTAGGATCTATTCTGGTTTGTCTTGTACTCCAAGTTGATCATTGTATTCTTATATATGCTCACGAGGCTCAAGCAATAAAATAACAATTTCATCAATTTTCTCTCATCTCTCTTTTAACGTGATATCAGCCTAACCAATCTAAACCCTATCCACCGTCCGACGCTTCCGTCTACGTGCCGCCCCCGAGGCAGTCGGCCTCCGCCTGCGCGCCGCCCCCGTATCTAGGGTTCGTCCGCTGATCATGTTGACCGACTGCCCTACAGAGTCTTTTTCCTGATCCTTTGATCTGGATTTTTCTCTCTCGTTAGTCGATTGACTGGCGTTCTTTTTTTTTTTAGTTTTTCGATCTATGATCGGGTTACGCCACCTACCGCCGTCCGTCCGCGCATGCGTCGGGTACGCTGGTCCAGCGGTCGCTCGCATAGTCGTGCGCTGAACCGTCGGGCCGGACGCCTCACCCGCGACCATTCACGCGCCTCACGCGGTTGAGGTTGGCTGCTGGAGCATCTGCGCTAGCTTCTTGATGCACACCCATGGTCGTTCCATGCAGGTCGCGTGCATGTTGGTCGGGCATGCATCCGTGGTGGCTGGCTGTCCGCGCACTTGCCTGCTCCCGTTCGCTTTCATATCAGCCTTGTTGCACATCGCACTCCTCCAATCGAGCAATTGGCTGGTGTTACATCGCCCCGTCTGGCCGTAGCGTCGCCGTCCTATGGTTTCCCCTGCGGTTGCATTGACCTACGCGTTGCCGCTGTGTCATCCATTTGGACCGTAGTGCCACGGCCTGCAGTCAACCGCCGCCTCGAGGCCATCCGCTTCAGGCCATCCCCATGGCTGCATCGACACTCGCGATGCCGCTACGTCGCCCCGTCGAGCCGTACCGAGCGTGACATGCGGTCCCTTTCGTCGCCCCGTGATTCTCTCCACGGCTGCCGCGCGTTGCCGCTGCGTCGCCTCTTCGTGCCGTAATGCCGCGGCCCGTGGTCTTTCGCCGTCCCAAGGCCGTCCGCTTAGGCCGTCCCCATGGTTGCACCGACCCTCGCGTTGCCGCTTCCTCGTCCCATCAGGCCATAGCGAGCATGGCACGCGGTCCTTGCAACCGTCCTAAGGTTTTCCTGCCATCGGCCCGACCCGCGTGCTGCCGCTGCGTCGCCCCTTCGGGCCGTAGCGTCGCGGCTCACGATCCACTCCACCGTCCCCGCGCGTCGACTCCTACGTGGTATGCGTCGTGCCGTCTTCTAGGCGCAGGAACACCACCGTCCACGCCAGTCTTCGACACACTTCGGATTTTTCCTCGCCTACTTCGAGCACCGTCGCCGCGCTTCTGACCTAGCCGCCACCGCCGCTCTTCTTCCCGGTCCACGACGACTACCTCGACACCGGCCACCCTGACTCGACATCGACCTCAACGTTTCTTCACACGGCTATCTTGACCATGGCTACACCACCCTACGCTCCCGGCTACATCGACATCGGCACAAAGGGCTATCGCCTTGTTTGAGAAACCTTGTCGGCTACCACTCCAGCCACGACTTCCGCGATGCATCGACCGTTACGACTGTGGGGGGTGTCCGTCGGTTTCCATTTGGATTCTTCTTCAGTCTCACTGTCTGCATCGCTACCATTGTGACTGCGGGGGATGTTGAGTATATTGATTATTAGAAAAGATGAGATAGATTAGGATTTGTTCTAACTTGTCTTGTACTCCAAATTGATCATTGTACTCCTATATATGCCCATGAGGCTCAAGCAATACAACAACAATTTCACCAATCTTCTCTCCTCTCCCTTCTAACAGTGATTAAGTGTTTTTGGCCCTTTTTGAAGAGCGCCGACATACTAACCGTGAATGATGGACATCAAAATTCATCAAGATGTTAGTTGTGGTGAGCCTTGTCCGAACATGGCTAGTGCGGCTTATGTCGTTTATGAAACGGTGTGCTTCTCACACCGCTGCTTACCAGGTTATGCCTTCCAATCCAGCTCGGCTCGAGGTGCCATGCAACATGCGTTGATGATGCCCAGGGTCATCATGTCTAACTTAGTTGCCTTTTTGTTAGGCGCGTCCAAAATCTCATAGTGGGATCGTGTCTCTAGTATATATCATGCCTCCTTCTCCCTCCCTCCCAAACCATTCTCTCCTCTCGTCCAACCTCTTTCGCATCTTCAGAAGGTGGCTCACTCACTGAATTCTCACCTCGGTTGGATGTCGCCGCTCTATGTTCGCTGGCTTTGTTAGAATAAATTTGATATGCTTCTCGATCTATCAAAGACCAAGCAATCATATAAGCACGACACCGAGATTTGTCAACGAGGTTCATCATAATGACTACATCCCTGGGGCATGACTGCGGGCGCTCCTCCCCATGACACTGCTACAATACCGCATCCCGGCCGCCTGGCCGCCGGCACAATATGTTGGGGAACGCAGTATTTCAAAAAATTTACCTATGATCACACAAGATCAATCTAAGAGATGCATAGCAACGAGAGGGGAGAGTGTGTCTACGTACCCTTGTAGACCGAAAGTGTAAGCGTTTAGTAACACGATTGATGTAGTCGAACGTCTTCGTGATCCAACCGATCCAAGTACCGAACGTACGGCACCTCCGCGATCAGCACACGTCAGCTCGATGATGTCCCTCGAACTCTTGATCCAGTTGAGGCCGAGGGAGAGTTCCGTCAGCACGACGGTGTGGTGACAGTGATGATGAAGTTACCTATGCAGGGCTTCACCTAAGCACTACAACGATATGATCGAGGTGTGTAACTGTGGAAGGAGGCACCGCACATGGTTAAAAGATCAACTTGTGTGTCTTTGGGGTGCCCCATGCCTCCATATATAAAGGAGGGAGAGGGAGAGGCAGCCGGCCCTAGGGGGCGCGCCAAGGTGTGGAGTCCTACTAGGACTCCCTAGTCCTAGTAGGATTCCATCTCCCACACGGAGTAGGAAAGGAGGAAGGGAGAAGGAGAAGGAAAGGGGGGGGGGGCTTCTCCTAGTCCTAATCGGCCTCCTGCCCAAGGGGGGAGGGGGGGGGGGCGCACCAGCCCCTTGTGGGCTGGTGTGCTTCCCTCTTATGGCCCATAAGGCCCATAACTTTTGACAATTTTAGACTTTCCGTCACTTTATCAGATTCCCTATGGTCCACTCTCATCTATCTGACATGTCAAACTCGATAGATCTAGTCACCAACTTGAACCTGGTACTCGTCAACACTTCTTCAGCACCCCTACACACTTTGTCTGACCACATGTCTCACCATTAGTGCCTTGGTCTGTCACTGTGTCCCGTGCTTACCGCATGCCTCACGGCTATCATCACGTTGAGTCTCTGTTGTCCTAGCCGAGACTCCCGGGTAGCTAGCCCACACTGTCTCAACCCCCACCGCAGAGAACCACTGATCATCACCGACCGATGCCGAGTATCAGGTCTCCATCAAACCACTGGTACCCAGTCCAAACCACGTGTCTCTCGCCTTCCCGCTGAAATAGGCTTCGATTCTTTGATATCTTACACTGTAGCTCCTCCATCAGCGCAGAGTGAGGTCGTCCATCAGACTCCAGCTCCACCTTCAACATGACTCCATGGTGGTTGTACGTGCCACCCCCGCGCCCTGTCGACTCCAAGCTCTCATGTGTACACTGCCTTGAATCAACCATGCGCCATAGTCTGTCGAAGCCGCACAAGCCCTCAGGCCTGCACCACGTGTTTCCACGCCCCAGAAGTTGGTCACCATCAACATCACGCTCCTATGTCGTCGTCGCTGAAATCACCGCCATCTTCTGCTTTGACCGACATCCCATCGATTTATCAGACTGTCGAGTCCAACCCAGCTGATATTATCTGACTGCAACCATGCTCCACCCTACATCATGTCCATCTAGCACAACTTCGCGCACTGCTTGACGCCCTATGTATGCATGATCCCTGCCACAAGGCACTCTAGACTCCTGCGAGCCTCATGCGCGTGTTGCCGTCCTTAAGGTACATGCACCAAGCACTCTTAGCAAACATGACCCACAAGAGAAATTTTCATGCAAACCTGACCAAGTGATCCCCCCGCACAATTCCCTTCTCTTGTCTTGGTCCACTAATAGCTCCTCCATGTACGCACAAGAACTGCACCTTTTTTTCACAAACAAATCTCACGGTATCCTTGGCTTTGCACAACTTAGTACCACCGCATGAGCAGCTTCAGGCCATCTACGTGAGGCCTCCTTGTACACCATGCATGCAGCAGCCCCGTCTGTCTTCGCGACTTGAGCAGCCACGCCTTGGCCCTTGCTTTTTTTTTCTTTTGTTGAGAAAACAGCCACGCCTTGGCCCTTGCGGTGTCCGTAGGCGTCGTACAGACCGACCGCTGCTTGAGCCTACGCCCACCTGGCGCTGTGTGCTCGGTCCGGCTCGGCTAGAGCCACGCGCCGCATGCGCCTGCGCTAGCGAAGTGCCGATGCTCCGAGACAATACTCCTGCCGCTGCACGATTCCGCCGCCGCCGTAACGCCTCGCGTCTCGCGTGCCTTGTGACGCTGCCACTGAGCCGATCGAACGATCTGCATAGCCACCGCCTACCACGCGCCGCTAGCCTCCATGATGTTTCGTCGTGATCACTTCCAGTACTCGCCGACTCCTCCGGATCAATTTCCATGTTTTTGTCCGAACACCATTGATCCACGTCAAGCTTTTCTCCTTTCCTCTAAACCAACGTTACAACCTCAAATTGAATCTTGCTCTCATACCAATTATTACGCAATCACGGGTCCACTATCACGAGCGTTTCCGACCCACATGCGTCAACCAGGCCCAACCGGAGAGCAACACCGACTTATGAGAGACCTTGCGCCCTCTCCCCCAAAAGACTAGCCTGTTAGGAGGGACCCCCACCCTTATAAGTCGTGTTATGTCTCCCCCACAACCGATGTGGAACTAAACCCAACAATCTTCCCCTCACACATCAGTCACCCATGGGCCCGCTAACACCAGCGTTTCCAGCCCACCAACCATGACCGACCATCTGTGAGTACACCGAGATTTATTCCGGGCACCTAGGCTTCTGATACCACTTGTTAGAATAAATCTGAGATGCTTCGTCGATCTACCGAGGACCAAGCAATCACACAAGCACGACATCAAGAATTGTTAACTAGGTTCACCATAATGGCTACATCTCCGGGGCATGACTACGAACGCTCCTCCCCATGACACCGCTACAATACCGCACCCCGGCTGCCCGGGCGCTGGCACAATATCGCTGGCTCCCCCGCGTGCTTGTGCTATTATGTTGACATAGGTTGCATCATGTGTAGGCCTAGGATACAAGTGTCCTAACAGGACACAACTCCTACCATGTCTACACACAGTCCAAAACCAAGTCCAATTATAACCTACCTTGTACAATAATATTGTTCAGCTCGGTTTCCACTACCAACAGTTGCAGGAGCGGCCAGGCAAACGTCGGCGCCACCTCATCGAGTCGGAGATGAAGAACTGGATGGAGTGTTGCGTGGAAGTAACCAAATCTGTCAGGGATTTTTCTTGTTATCCTCCGGACTACACTCCAGAGCTTGTCTCCCAAAATGAAGCTGAAGGAAGAGAAGAGTAGACACAGGCTCATGATGCAGATCGTGGTGTTTGCACATAAGACAGAATTAGATGAGATAGATTTTGCATGGCCAGGACAGATCATCAGTTGGGCAATAAAGGAAGCAGATTTGTCAAAATCTGCCCAAGCTGCTCGTTGGGATTTCCTGATTGGAAGAATGGATGCCCTCATTTTGTGGTCGGGATCCTCTCATATTCAGCTGGAGCCGTTGTCGTTGCCATAGTCGTAGATAGAGCAGTTAATAATGTGTCGTTCTTAGGCTGCGATATAATCTTCTGGTAAAGCAATAGCTGATGTGAATGAGACACCAAACATCTCAAGGTGGCCACAAGTCAGAAACCGCACCATAAACCGATATGCTCACCGACCAGTTTTTTTGACTATATTCAACCACCTTGTTCCTTCATAAAAAAGAATGTGTAGCTTTCTCCAACCTCTCTCTCTTTCTCCTTGCATCTGATTGATCGCTTTCCTCTAACCTTGTGTATCTCACTCAATGGTCGAACCCTCAGCCTTGCTCTCATCTGTTTTCCATTCAAATGAATCGCATGGTTCTATGTTGACTTGTTTTGCATTCACATGAAATCCAATCCCTTCTACAGGTTATATAACCCCGTACAAATTTTCCTTAGTGTTGGCTTACCTTAACATTTGAAGACCCCACACAAAATATCTCAATCGGAGTTTCATACACATATTTCACACTTCAAGCATACTGATCTGAGGTCGAATAACACATGCGTACTGATGATTTCAATACCCCCCAAATTTGCCATTTACCAATTAATAAACCCTATTATGTGAACAGGTCGACCGGGGGTTACTTAGAGGAGCGCCTAATACATCTCCAACGTATCTATAATTTTTGATTGTTCCATGCTATTATATTATCTGTTTTGGATGTTTAATGGGCTTTAATATACCTTTTATATTATTTTTGGGACTAACCTACTAACCAAAGGCCCAGTGCAAATTGCTGTTTTTTTGCCTATTTCAGTGTTTCACAGAAAAGGAATATCAAACGGAATCCAAACGGAATGAAACCTTCCTGAGAGTTATTTTTGGAACAAACATGATCCAGGAGACTTGGAGTGGAGGTCAAGAAAGAAGCAAGGAGGCCATGAGGCAGGAGGGCGCGCCCACACCTTCATGGGCCCCTCGCAGCTCCACCGACGTACTTCTTCCTCCTATATATACCCATATACCCTGAAAACATCCAGGAACACCACGAAACCCTATTTCCACCGCCGCAACCTTCTGTACCCATGAGATCCCATCTTGGGGCCTTTTCCGGCGCTCCGCTGGAGGGGGAATCGATCACAGGGGGCTTCTACATCAACACCATAGCCTCTCCGATGATGCGTGAGTAGTTTACCACAGACCTTCGGGTCCATAGTTATTAGCTAGATGGCTTCTTCTCTCTCTTTGGATCTCAATACAAAGTTCTCCTCGATTCTCTTGGAGATCTATTCGATGTAATTCTTTTTGCGGTGTGTTTGTCGAGATCCGATGAATTGTGGGTTTATGATCAAGATTATCTATGAACAATATTTGATTCTTCTCTGAAATCTGTTATGCATGATTTAATATCTTTGCAAGTCTCTTTGAATTATCAGTTTGGTTTGGCCTACTAGATTGATCTTTCTTGCAATGGGAGAAGTGCTTAGCTTTGGGTTCAATCTTGCGGTGTCCTTTCCCAGTGACAGCAAGGGAAGCAAGGCACGTATTGTATTGTTGCCATCGAGGATAAAAAGATGGGGTTTATATCATATTGCTTGAGTTCATCCCTCTACATCATGTCATCTTGCCTAATGCGTTACTCTGTTCTTATGAACTTAATACTCTAGATGCATGCTGGATAGCGGTCGATGTGTGGAGTAATAGTAGTAGATGCATAATCGTTTCGGTCTACTTGTCGTGGACGTGATGCCTATATACATGATCATGCCTAGATATTCTCATAAGTATTCACTTTTCTATCAATTGCTTTAGAGTAATTTGTTCACCCACCATAGAATTTGCTATCTTGAGAGAAGCCACTAGTGAAACCTATGGCCCCCGGGTCTATTCTCCATTATATTATTCTCCCAACAACTAGCCATTTCTGTCGCCGTTTATTTTGCAATCTTTACTTTCCAATCTATACAAAAATATCAAAAATATTTATCTTATTATCTCTATCAGATCTCACTTTCGTAAGTGACCGTGAAGGGATTGACAACCCCTTTATCGCGTTGGTTGGGAGGTTCTTGTTTGTTTGTGAAGGTACGAGGGACTTGTGTGTAATCTCCTACTAGATTGATACCTTGGTTCTCAAAAACCGAGGGAAATACTTACGCTACTTTGTTGCATCACCCTTTCCTCTTCAAGGGAAAACCAACGCATGCTCAAGAGGTAGCAAGAAGGATTTCTGGTGCCGTTGCCGGGGAGATCTACGCACAAGTAAAGACATACCAAGTACCCATCACAAACTCTTATCCCTCGCATTACATTATTTTCCATTTGCCTCTCGTTTTCCTCTCCCCCCACTTCACCCTTGCCATTTTATTCCCTCTTTCCTGTTTGCCTCTTTTCGCTTGCTTTTTGTGTGCTCGTTTTTGTGAAATTTGCTGCCATCATGTCTGAGATTGGGGAGGTTATCGTTGATAAGGATAGTGGTAATAACATGGAAAACGTTGATGCTTTTGATTATCCTCATGAAAAACCTACTATTTTGCACACTAAAAAGTTTCGGATTGGTAGTGGAAATATTATTGGAAAAGGACTTATTCAAGATTTATTTAATTGTGTCGGTGCTTTGCCCACCATGAGCGGGTCTATTCTTCATAAAACTAGTATTCTTGCGGATGCTATATCCTTGCTCGTGGTTGAACTTGAAAGAAAATTTATCCATATGCATCCTTGCATCCAAAGGATTTATCTAGAATTTTCTTATATTGAGCATTCTTCTGTTAAGCGAGCAGCTACATCTTTTTAGCTCATGAGTTTAGATTTATAATAAGAGAGGCCAATGAAATTTTTGCGCATCATAGGGTGGATGATGGCTGTCCTCCCATAGAAGCAATCCTTTTTTTATCAAGAGGATATAATGCGCTTACGATCTTTAGATCATGTTGCTTTTAACGAAAACCTTAGAAAAAAGGTTCCTACCAATGTTCTTGTTGACAGGATCTCTGAACTTAATAATAATTTTGCTATCCAGAACAATGGGTTAGGTTTTTCCCTTGAAAAAAGGCTCATGACTTTTTGTCAAAAGAATGCTTATAATGATGAATTGGTTGTGCAATATGAGGGGCCAAAGGAGAAACCAATACCTCCCGAGCTTGATCTTGGGGAATTTTGTCCCATTAAATTGAGCCCTTTTGATTACTTTTGCTTGCCACAAAGGAAACTTGGCATAATTGGCATAATTTTTGATGCGGAGTGCTACTTGGCATAATTTTAATGTAATTCTTCTTAATTGTGGTATGAATATTCAGATCCGAAAGATTCAAGACAAAAGTTTATATTGACATAGAAAATAATAATACTTCAAGCATACTATCAAAGCAATTATGTCTTCTCAAAATAACATGGCTAAAGAAAGTTATCCCTACAAAATCATATAGTCTGGCTATGCTCTATCTTCACCACACAAAATATTTAAATCATGCATAACCCCGATGACAAGCCAAACAATTGTTTCATACTTTTGACATTCTCAAAGCTTTTTCAATTTTCACGCAATACATGAGCGTGAGCCATGTATATAGCACTATAGGTGGAATACAGTGGTGGTTGTGGAGAAGACAAAAAGGAGAAGATAGTCTCACATCAACTAGGCGTATCAACGGGCTATGGAGATGCCCATCAATAGATATCAATGTGAGTGAGTAGGGATTGCCATGCAACGGATGCACTAGAGCTATAAGTATATGAAAGCTCAAAAAGAAACTAAGTGCGTGCGCATCCAACTTGCTTGCTCATGAAGACCTAGGGCAATTTGAGGAAGCCTATCATTGGAATATACAAGCCAAGTTCTATAATGAAAAGTTCCCACTAGTATATGAAAGTGATAACATGAGAGACTCTCTACTATGAAGATCATGGTGCTACTTTGAAGCACAAGTGTGGTAAAAGGATAGTAGCATTGTCCCTTCTCTCTTTTTCTCTCATTTTTGGGGGCCTTTTCTCTTTTTTTATGGCCTCTTTTCTTTTTCTCCTTTTTTTATTTTTTGTCCGGAGTCTCATCCCGACTTGTGGGGGAGTCATAGTCTCCATCATCCTTTCCTCACTTGGGACAATGCTCTAATAATGATGATCATCACACTTTTATTTTTCTTACAACTCAACAATTACAACTCGATACTTAGAACAAAATATGACTCTATGTGAATGCCTCTGGCGGTGTACCGGGATATGCAATGATGCATGAGTGACAAGTATGAAAGAATTATGAATGCTGGCTTTGCCACAAATACTATGTCAACTACATGATCATGCTAAGCAATATGAAAATGATGAATGTTTCATGATGAACGGAATGATGGAAAGTTGCATGGCAATATATCTCGGAATGGCTATGGAAATGCCATAATAGGTAGGTATGGTGGCTGTTTTGAGTAAGGTATATGGTTGGTGTATGATACCGGCGAAAGGTGCGCGGTATTAGAGAGGCTAGCAAAGGTGGAGGGGTGAGAGTGCGTATAATCCATGGACTCAACATTAGTCATAAAGAACTCATATACTTATTGCAAAAATATACAAGTTATCAAAGCAAAGTATTACGTGCATGCTCCTAGGGGGATAGATTGGTAGGAAAAGACCATCGCTTGTCCCCGACCGCCACTCATAAGGAAGACAATAAATAAATAAATTATGCTCCGACTTGATCACATAACGGTTCACCATACATGCATGATACGAGAATCACAATCTTCAACACAAGTATTTCTCAAATTCACAACTACTCAACTAGCATGACTTTAATATCACCATCTCCATATCTCAAAACAATTATCAAGTTTCAAACTTCTCATAGTATTCAACACACTCATAAGAGAGTTTTATTATTAATCTTGCATACCAAGCATATTAGGATTTTAAGCAAATTACCATGCTATTAAGACTCTCAAAATAATCTAAGTGAAGGATGAGAGATCACTAGTTTCTATAAAACAAATCCACCACCGTGCTCTAAAAGATATAAGTGAAGCACTAGAGCAAAATTATATAACTCAAAAGATATAAGCAAAGCACATAGAGTATTCTAAAAAATTCCAAATCATGTAGGGCTCTCTCAAAAGGTGTGTACAGCAAGGATTATTGTGGTAAAATAATAAGCAAAGACTCAAATCATACAAGATGCTCCAAGCAAAACACATATCATGTGGTAAATAAAAATATAGCTCCAAGTAAAGTTACCGATAGAAGTAGACGAAAGAGGGGATGCCTTCCGGGGCATCCCCAAGCTTTGGCTTTTAGGTGTCCTTAGATTATCTTGGGGGTGCTATGGGCATCCCCAATTTGAGGCTGTTGCCACTCCTTGTTCCATAATCCATCAAATCTTTACCCAAAACTTGAAAACTTCACAACACAAAACTTAAAGTAAAAAATCTCGTGAGCTCCGTTAGCAAAAGAAAACAAAAGACCACTTCAAGGTATTGTAATGAACTCATTATTTATTTATATGGGTGTTATACCTACTGTATTCCAACTTCTCTATGGTTTATAAACTAATTTACTAGCCATAGATTCATCAAAATAAGCGAACGACACAAGCAAAACAGAATCTGTCAAAAACAGAACAGTCTGTAGTAATCTGTAGCTAGCGCAAGATCTGGAACCCCAAAAATTCTAAAATAAATTGCTGGACTTGAGGAATTTATCTATTAATCATCTTCAAAACGAATTAACTAAATATAACTTTCCAAATAAAAATGACAGCAGTTCTCGTGAGCGCTAAAGTTTCTGTTTTTTTACAGCAAGTTCAACAAGACTTTCCTCAAGTCTTCCCAATGGTTCTACTTGGCACAAACACTAATTAAACACAAAAAACACAACCAAAACAGAGCCTAAATAATTTATTTATTACTAAGCAGGAGCAAAAATCAAGGAATAAAAATAAAATTGGGTTGCCTCCCAACAAGCGCTGTCGTTTAACGCCCCTAGCTAGGCATAACAAGCAAGAATAGATCTAGGTATTGCCATCTTTGGTAGGCAATCCATAAGTTGCTCTCATAATAGATTCATAAGGTAATTTAATTTTATTTCTAGGAAAGTGTTCCATGCCTTTCCTTAATGGAAATTGGAATCTAATATTTCCTTCCTTCATATCAATAATTGCACCAATCGTTCTAAGGAAAGGTCTACCAAGAATAATAGGACATGAAGGATTGCAATCTATGTCAAGAACAATAAAATCTATGGGCACATAATTCCTATTTGCAACAATAAGAACATCATTAATTCTTCCCATATGTTTCTTAATAGTGGAATCCGCAAGGTGCAAGTTTAGAGAGCAATCATCAAAATCACGGAAACCTAACAAATCACACAAAGTCTTTGGAATCGTGGAAACACTAGCACCCAAATCACATAAAGCATAGCATTCATGATCTTTAATTTTAATTTTAATAGTTGGTTCCCACTCATCATAAAGTTTTCTAGGGATAGAAACTTCCAATTCAAGTTTTTCTTCATAAGATTGCATCAAGGCATCAACGATATGTTTAGTAAACGCTTTATTTTGACTATAAGCATGAGGAGAATTTAGCACGGATTGCAACAAGGAAATACAATCAATCAAAGAGCAATTTTCATAGTTAAATTCCTTGAAATCCATAATAGTGGGTTTAGTAACATCTAGAGTATTAATTTCTTCAATCCCACTTTTATCAAATTTAGCATCAAGATCAAAAGATTTAGAATTCTTGGAACGCCTTCTAGGTAAAGGTGGATCATATTCAGTCCCATCATTATCAAGATTCATATTGCAAAACAAAGATTTCATAGGGGACACATCAATAACTTTTAGATCTTCATCATTATTTTCATAGGAACTAGAAGAACACGCTTTTATAAAGGCATCTTTCTTAGCACGCATCCTAGCGGTTCTTTATTTGCACTCGTCAATGGAAATTCTCATGGCTTTGACAGACTCATTGATATCATGCTTAGGTGGAATAGATCTAAGTTTCAAAGAATCAACATCAAGAGCAATTCTATCAACGTTCCTAGACAATTCATCAATCTTAAGCAATTTTTCTTCATTCATAGCATTAAAATTCTTTTGCGAAGTAATAAATTCTTTAATATTAGATTCAAAATCAGAGGGAATATTATTATAATTTCCATAAGAATTGTTTTAGGAATTACCATAATTATTTGAGGGATTACTAGGATAAGGCCTAGGATTGAAATTTCCTCTATACGCATTATTACCAAAATTGTTCCTACCAACAAAATTCACATCCATAGATTCATTATTATTTTCAATCAAAGTAGACAAGGGCATTTCATTAGGATCAGAAGAAACACTCTTATTAGCAAATAATTTCATAAGTTCATCCATCTTTCCACTCAAAACATTAATTTCTTCTATCGCATGCACCTTTTTATTAGTAGATCTTTCAGTATGCCATTGAGAATAATTAACCATAATATTATCTAGGAGTTTAGTAGCTTCTCCTAAGGTGATTTCCATAAAAGTGCCTCCTGCGGCCGAATCCAAAAGATTTCTAGAAGCAAAATTCAATCCGACATATTTTTTTGTATAATCATCCACAAATTTAAACCATGAGTAGGGCACTTACGTATCATTAATTTCATTCTCTCCCAAGCTTGTGCAACATGTTCATGATCAAGTTGCTTAAAGTTCATAATATCATTTCTAAGAGAGATGATTTTAGTGGGAGGAAAATACTTAGAGATAAAAACATCTTTGCACTCATTCCATGAATCAATACTATTTTTAGGCAAAGACGAAAACCAAGCTTTAGCACGATCTCTAAGCGAAAAAGGAAATAGATTCAATTTAACAATATCATTATCCACATATTTCTTCTTTTGCATGTCACACAAATCAACGAAGCTATTTAGATGGGTAGCGGCATCTTCAATAGGAAGGCTGGAGAACGGATCTTTCATGACAAGATTCAGCAAAGCAGTATTAATTTCACAAGATTCAGCATCGGTAAGAGGAGCAATCGGAGTGCTAATAAAATCATTGTTGTTGGTATTGGTGAAGTCACACAATTTAGTATTATCTTGAGCCATCGCGACAAACAAGCAAACTAACACACAATCAAACAAAAATCAAGTGGGCAAAAAAGGGGCAAATTGAGAAAGAGAGGGAGGATAGAGAGAGAGAGAGAGGGCGAATAAAACGACAAGGTTTCTTAAAGCCCATTTATTATTTCTTAAAGCCCATTTTCTTGTTAAGCCTAATGCATACCTCCTAGGAAAGATTTGTATCCCAGCGGGGCAGAGAATAACAACTTGACCTTGCCTGGGTATTCCTAAAAAAGTATAGCTGGGCTAGCCATTTTCAGCTTGAAAAGAAATTAATATCTGGGCTGGATACCTTGCCTGGGCTAGACGGGCCACAGCCCGCCTAGTTAATACCTGCAGTGATGTTTTCGTTGTTGTTCAGAGGAGAAAAATTAATATCTGGGCTAAACATCGAAAAACTCTGCAGTGCTCACACCTCAAAAACACAAATACTGCTCGAGCTGCTTGGTCCCAGCCGTCGGCCGCTTCTTGTGCAATTCTCTCGTTTATTGACTACTACATAGGTTGACAATGGTGTGGGACCGTGATGTCAGGAAACCAGGGGGAAGCAAAATAAATTACTGCAGCGAGCGCTTCCACCTATGCCTCGCTGTCTCCCGTGGAAACCCCTTTCCTCCCTTTTTTTGCTCAGGCAAGGACCAATGCATTCAGCATGTCCATGCGGTTATTAGGCAAGAAATAAAAGCGCTTTGCATGCTATGAATTACGATGGCCTACATGGGTAGCTAATAAGGCATCCTCTTAACAGCTGTGATTAAATGTTGTGTTTAGAAGAGAGAAATATTCTTCTTTTCCACCAATCTGCTTGCACCTAGGTCGTGATGCACCTTCTAATACGACTTATTCACCTAGACGGAGGGAGTATAGTTTTATACACACACAGATATATATATATATATATATATATATATATATATAATAAGGAGGCACTTGCGTACGTGAGGCTATGGACCTGGTGGGTCCCCATTGTCATCCTCTCCAAGTAAAGTCATCTCCTCGCCTGCGCGCGCTTTCCGCCCGAAACAGTCAGCGCCGCCCACCCCGCTTCCCGGTGCAGGCGATTGCTCCGCCTTCAAACGACACAAGTGACGTCCATCCGTCCATCTACCGCCCACATTAATGATACACGATTGTCGAGGCGGCTACTCCGACGCCACACGTCTTTCCCTCCATTGCTAAATAAACTGCTGCGCCGGCCATAGCCGTAGTCATTCGCATCCATTCCCTTTCTCCTGTCCACACCACTACTGCCCACCATGGCTTCCTCGCGCTCCAGCGCTCTTTGGGACGGGCGGGCGACGGACCACAAGGAGATGGCAGCCATTGCTGCCGACCGGCTGGCCGACAGGCAGCCGGAGGACGACGACGTCCCAATGGAGAACATGGTAGTCGACGATCCGGCGCCAACCCCCTCCTCCGCGCCATCCTCGCTGGTGCATTGCACCATGACAATCGGCGAGGCCCATGCCCAATATATGGACAGTGTGAGGCAGATGTGTCAGGAGCAGTTCCGGGAGGCGCAGGCCGACACCGCCTACAACCACCATCTCCTCCAGGAGCACCTGCAGGCGAAGGAACAGATTGCCGCGGAGCGGGCGAAGCAGGAGGTGTTGCTCGACTCGTACCGCTCCACCTGCAAGGGCCGCCTCGAGCGCTGGCGGTACCGCATGCGGGTGGCGGAGGCTGTGGCTGCCTACAAAGAGGCTAGCAAAGAGGGCGATGAAGTGGGCGAGGCACTGTTTGGCGAGACCGAGGACGAGGCAGAGGACAATGCCGGCTCCGACGAGTCCCCGCTCCGCTGGCATCAATGAGGCCCTACTCTACCAAGGCCCCGCGACGCCAACAACGAGGCAGAGGACATCGCCGGCTCCACGGAGGCCCCACCCCGCCAACAACGAGGCAGAGGACATCGCCGGCTCAGCCGAGGCCCCACCCTGCCGGCAACGCGGGGGAGGATTTCCACCGCTCTGCTGAGGCGCCGCCCGCCGGCAACGAGGCAGAGGACATCGCCGGCTCCGTTGAGGCCCCGCCCCGCTGCCAACAAGGCCGCGCCACACAGAAAACAAGGAAGAGTAGAACACGGTAGGTCGCCGCCACTCGGGTCCAAGTAAGGCCACCGTTGCTACCCTCCTGTTGAAGCCAAGCTAGGCGGGTTGACCATTGACGGCCGGTTAGCTTCTTGGCGGCGACGTGGAGTCGGGGAGTTCTGCTGGAGAATAACGCTGCTTCTACTTAACTACTGGTGCAGTTGGCTGACTGACACGTGGGCCCAACAGGCCACATGTTAGTTATGCAACTGCACCTGCAGTTAAGTCACTGAAGCTTCTGTTCGGCTCAGCGGGACACATGTGGGTAGCTTCGGTTAATTAATTATACCTCCAGCGCACCCCTTTTTAGTTGAAGAATGTATGAAATGTAATGAAATCTGGCATGTTTATATGAAATCCGACCGTGTATGAATGAATTTATTTCGATTAGTTCGAATTGCTGTATTACTGGCATTGGATGAACATGCAAAACAATACGTACTAGCATTATTCCCAGAGTGATCACCTCGTTTGAAGCAGTTTCACATCTACTCCCTCCGGTCCTTTCTAGTCTGCATACAAGTTTTGTCTGCAGTCAAAGTATCTCTACTTTGACCAATCTTATACAAAAAGTATGCACTTTCACAATGTGCGAAGTAAAAGGAACAGAAGGGGTACAAAGAGTTTGAGCAGCTTTTTAGCGTTTCTGTACATTGCAATCAAACACACAGGCCTGGCAATTCATAGAGAACATTCAAAACAATCGATGATTATGTATCTCAGCGACTCACATGTCAGAGGCATATTTACTTCACAACTAAAGAATAAAGAAAAAAATTGATCGACACTGCTGACAGCAAAGGGCGTCCCATTCGAAAATATCAAACGCATGTCTTGCTAAAATCAATGAGCAAAATTTGACAAGGTTGTCCCATTCCAAAATATCAAATGCCTACGATTGTGGAATGGGCATGGTTTGCCATTAGTTCGGACATTGACATGGCACCTCGTGCTAAATAAACCAGCTGTTCTTTTTGTGCAGTTCCACCAAAATCAACCAAATTCGTGTGTAGCTTGTATGATTTCGCCCTTATATGTTGCAACGCCTTGAACTTATCGGCACCTCCTTTCTTGTGGTGGAAATGAATGATTCGATGTATTCATGAACATTTTGTGCAGTTCCCATTGAAATCAAGCTGAGCACCTCTGTTTGCATAAATACAAAAAAGTTATTAGTATAGAGCAAACTGTACTATGAATTGACAGTTTCAACAGGCACATACATGGTCCATGTAGAGCACACTTTTAGAAAAATGGAACTCACCAGAAAGAATCCTAGAACAACATTGTACTCGCGCATCACAGCAAAAAAATGGAGATTTTGTCAGTCCTTCTGAGCTGAAGTTAGTTTGGTCTTGTGGGGAGTAATGTAACCATCCTTCAACTGCTCCTTCTGATGATAAGATAGACATGGCTTCTTCATCCTGGCATAATCGGAACTAGTCACTTCACGTACTCCATATTCTTCTTCAGAGGAAGATGATCTTGTTGTGCAAAGACAAGAGGACTACTAAATGCTAGGATCACTGTTTGCTCGAAAAAAAGCAAATGAAATATTTAAAAGAGCACATATGAAGCACTTCTCAAGGACAATACCACTTTTTCATGACAGTATCTAAACAGTAGCACAACACCAATAGAGATGACAAAGCTCAATCATATGGATGAAATCAGTGGGCGAGTACCAACCTTTGTCAGGAGGCTTATTGTGTAGAGCATACAGATGAAGCAATTCTCCGGAACCATCTGTTGCTATCTACGGTGGTGGCCATGCTTACTATATACTCCTTGATTAGTTTAATGTTTCCAACATCTTCTTGTGCAGTTCCACTAAAATATATGGTATCTTCAAAGAAGATCCCTGTTTGCACAAGTAGAGATAATTACATATTACATTAAGAGTGGCATCAAATCAGTGGCAAAACAATTGCTCGTTCCAGCCATAGCAATAAATTAAGATGCAAAACTATATCATTACTTGTGTCATCACAGTTCCAGTGCTTCATTACAGCACCGAGAGTTGATTTTTGTTTTTCTTCCCCTTGTTCTTCCCCTTCATCACTTGGTTCAATAAAAAACAAGCTTCGCCTTCAATGTAAGATTTGGCATGTCAATTAGGGAGCACAAGTATAGTACTAAACTTAATTTTCTGATGAAAGTGGCAAAATACAGGCCAACAGTTGTGAAATATCCTTATCTTACCTCAATGGGATATTACGGTGCACATACAGATTGGAAGTCTTGTCTCCATTTGTGCAGTTCACTAAAATCAAGCAACATTATCGTACAAGTAGCACAACATATGAATGCACACTGCAGAATCATGTGAAAGAAGGCTAGTACTGGCCTCTCATGATGCGGAATTCAAACAACTCACAAGAAGAAGATCTAAACCAAATTCGCCTTAACGGATAGGAAGTAAGTTCTCCTCTTGTGCAGTTCCACTAAGATCAAGCAATCAAGCAACATTGTCGTTGTGACATTTTGGTTGAACTGCACAAAACACTCCTAAAACAAAAGTGTTTTGTGCAGTGCAACAAAAGGTCACAATGGCAACGAGGTGAAGCAGATAACCCTGTTTACATAGAGGTGCAAAGGAAACAATTAGTGGTCAATAACGGTGGATGACACAGAAGCCAACAAAAAGAAGCATCTACCTTATCTAAATGGGAAAGAAAGCAAGACAGTAGCATTTCTCAAACGGTGGCATTTATTAATATTAACATAGAGATTATATTAACAATAAAATTAGTTAAACATGTAATTTGCTTTTAACTGTGGCATTGCATCAATTTTCCAGCGGCATTATTAGAGGGTGTTTGTTTACAGGGACATTTTGGTGTAGGGACTAAAAAAACTCCGTGTCGGTCCCATCTAAACCAAAGAGGAGGGACTTTTGGGGACTAAAAGTGGGAATTTGGGACTAAAGAAAGAAGACCCCGAGGGAGTCTTTTTGGGACTTTTTCCAATAGTTGCCCCTACCACGCACCACACCTTGTCTCTATTAGTTCATTACTAGGGGTAACATGGTCTTTTAGCATGTCATTTAATAACCTCTAGTCCATGCTTAGTCCCTGGAACCCATCAAGTAGGGACTAGGGAGTTTTTAACCAAACAGGGTCTTAGATTAACAACAGCTAATGAGTTGCACGGGACAGTGGACGCACCAGCACCATGTGCATCTACCGATGTACTGTGGTCATGCACAGTCTGTTGCAACAAAGAACAAACAACCAAGGAGCATATTTGTGTTGGTCCCAGTTTTGTTATCTTTAGACGCCTTTCCCTATGTGAGCACAACAAATCTAGTCCTGCTCAAACTCTACAGCCTTGTCCCTTCCTTTCCTTTTTGAACTAGTACTTTCGCCCCTTCCTTTCCTCTTTGAACCACGTCCTAGATTTATGCGATACAACTTTCCCCCATTCCTTTCTCTTTGAACCATGTCCTAGATTAATGCTATACAACTTTCCCCCTTCATTTCCTCTTTGAACCACGTCCTAGATTCATGCTATATACAACTTTTCCCACTACTTTCCCCCACTCCTTTCCTCTTTGAACCACGTCCTAGATTCATGGTATACATGCAGCTAGAGAAATGCATGTGGAGTAAGTAAATTATACCTTAAGGTTCTTGGGGCGTGGTTCGGTGGGCGACGGGACGACGGCAAAGAAGAAGGGGTCGGAGGCCCTCCCGCGCCGCCACTGGGTGGAAAGTGAACAGCTGCGCCGGTAGTCCCTCGGCGACGGTGACAATGTTAAGCCTCCTTCCCTTCCCGGCGGACGGATCCTGCGGCTCTTTGAGCAGCAGTGAGGGGAGAGAGAGGCCAACGAAGTCTTGTTTAGATCTGGAGAGGGAGAGCGAGTGCGAAGAGAGCAACTACAAGCGCTGAGGCTCCAGTGGGAGAGGGCGAGAGAGTGTGAAGAGAGCAACTACAAGCGCTGAGGCTCCAGCGTGTACATATATAATGGAGAGAGAGTGTGAAGCGTGCAAACCCTAGAAAACATGTTGACCGGTCAAAGAATCCTCCTGGCACAAATTATGCTCAAGTGTAGTTATCGAACCCGAGACCTCAAGTTTGATGAGCGAACAGGCTAACCAGCTACACAACCCTCCCGTTATGTTCAACGAGAGGGAAATAACCTTTTATACATTCCTACATTCGTGTGACAAGCATGACGTGTTTTTTTGTGTGTGGGAGTCATTGGGATTTCAATCATAATCGTGTCATGTGGCTTTGGTGGTAAGACTATCCACAGTGGTGCAGAAATAATGCAGCCTTAGTCACCTTACCTCTCTCCACGTAGTACGTTGGGTCCCACCAGTTAGAGGGTGAAACAAACAAATTAATAAGAAAAACACGCAAGCTTAGTGATTACATGGCCCACCTCACACTATCACCGTGCGACACCTAACTCTTTACATAGTACTCCCTCCGTTCCTAAATATTACTAGATGAGTCCCCGCGCATTGGCGCGGAACAACGGTATATCTCTCTGCACAAAATTATCGATTTCATAGAACAAAAAAAACTCTATAACCGCATGACAAATGTGGTAGCCAAACTAAATAAACTCCCATCATCATTTAGATCATCCCACGTAAGGAAAAAAGATCAGCCAACTCCTACTGCATAATGGGATTATATTTTTCTTTTTGACATATTAATGGGACTTAAATGCTCACTTACATGCATGCTACCGGTGCATGCTTGCATGCAGACATGTTGATGTGATTTAAAACCCACTCACATGCATGTGGCATGGTATTTCTGCATGCTTGCATGTGGCTTAGTGCGGAGCCTCTCAACGTCAAGATCAGACGGCTATTATGGACTGATTTACTTCATCTAACGGCTACATCAATTTTGATGACGTGGCTCAAGGAGAGGATAGAGAATTCCTAGTAGTGGGGGCTAGCTATTACTAGTAGATATAAGTCTTTGTAGAGATTCCACTACATACGGAACAAAATGAATGAATCTACACTTAAAATGCATCTATATACATCCGCATGTGGTTCATGGTGAAATCCCTACAAAGATTTATATTTAGGAACGAAGGAAGTACTAGTATAGTACGTACTGTAATTTATCAGCGAGATAAATTTGTACAATGCTATGAAGCTTCCAGCTTCTGTTACATGTATCTTGCGTCCAAGGTTGCCGTTGCAACATTTCATCAAACACAAAGGAGACTAACATGCATGCTATTGCATCTCAATGATTGACAGATCATAGCAAATATGTACTCCCTCCGTTCCAAAATAAGTTTCTCAACTTTGTGCAAACTTTAGTACAAAGTTGTACTACTACTAAAGTTGACACTTATTTTGGAACAGAGGCAGCTAAAGAAAAAACGATCCATGCGGTCCCTAGCCCTTGAATCGTGAACCCTGACCAGGCTTCAATTTGCTGGCAACGTTCGAGCTTCCTAATAAATGAAGTTTGCAACCTTTTGACCATCGGATCATTTTGTGCAGTTTCACCAAAATCGAGATGAGCATCCCCGTGGTAAAGAAATTGAACAAGCGTGAATAGAATAAGGTTATTGGGACTAGTTGATGAGACATAAACTCATCACAAATACAGTACGTAGAAGCCAGTAGAGGTATGTGTGGGGCAAAGAAGTAGAGAAATATCCACAGGGAGTGATGTGGGCAGCTGGAGCAGTGGTGCAAGCCGGCTGTAAAGGGAGTTATACCTGAGGGACGTAGCTCAACCTTGAGGAGGGCGGCGGGAGGCAGCAACTGCCCACGTCATGGCAGTGAGCAATGGACAAAGGCAACCTCACCGGCTTTGTGAGAGAGAACGGCGGGGACCCCTGATCGGGACGTGCCGACAATGGGTTTTCACCGTCGGCAACGGCCACCGCATCTACACTAAGCATCCACCCCTTCCCCAAGCGGACGTGATCCGCCAGGATGTTAGAGATGTGGCCACAATCGTTTTGTGCGAGAGAGTGTGAAGAGAGCAACCCCATCAAGCAACCGTGTAGGCTGGCCCGTCCTAACTATGTATATAGTGGAGCGGTTTCTTTTTCTCTCCATATGAACCTATCATATTGCGTACGTGCCACTGAAGAAAAAAAACTTTATTTATAAATGACGTGACACCTACTACTTGTTCTCCTATAACCTTGCACTTGGCTCAAAATATTAACCTTGCGATTGGCTCTTCGCCTCTTCGGGAAGTCGAGCAATAATGGTAGTGCAATATATATCGTTCTGGCTATATGAGAACGAATGAATTGCTACACGTCCACCACGTGGGCGAGGGTCGTGGGGCGAGGGAGAGTGCTACATACGGAGCAAAACGAGTGAATCTACACTCTAAAATACATCTATATACATTAGTGTTTGGAGTATGTACTAGTAGTTCATATTGAAATCTACTAAAGGACATATATATCCCAAACAATATGATATAATCTCTATAACCAAGGTAGTAGGGACGAGGAGTAAACGGAGGGAGTAGTAAATTTTTCTCCTCGTCCTGCGAGCCACCGCGTGCATGGGCGAGGGAGCGGGCGTAAGGCGTAGTAAGCAAGCACCTCATCCTACGAGCCACCGCGCCTGTGGGCGGGGGAGACGGCGTACTAAGCAAGCTTCTCCTCGTTCTGCGAGTTGACGGGACACATCAAAAGGACTCCAGTGTATAGAGCCTTGCCTGTAAGGTAGGCCCCACATGGTTTGCCTCTTTTTTTTAACATAACACGTCAAGTCGCAATTTGTTTGTTCACCCGTGGTAGACAATCCTCCCTCCACCAAGTGGACAACCAGTACACGTGCCAAATTACCATGTGGGCTACCTTTTTCATACAGAAATGAGCTCCACCGTGTACCCGTGTGGGTGTGGTTGGGAAAGAGACGGGAGTACGTGCGCCGTGCATGCACCTCTTCTCTTCGTGCACGTCCCCCACCTACGTGGGCGTGTGTGAGAGATACAAACCGCGCTCATGAGTGTTTTTTGTTTTGGGGTGTGGGGTGTGGTGGGGGGTTGATTTCGTGAATTATTTGTGGGAATATGTGTCAATGACATCTCAAACAAAATTTTACATGCAATGTGTGTGAAATGGAGGCCTATCCATATCATACATAGAGGGTCGGGCAATCCACGAGAAGAGAGGGAGGGGTCATAGCTATCGATAGAGTTGAAGAGAGGATCAAGTGGGTGGGTGCGAGATCGATGAAGAGAGCCATCGAAATTGTGTGTGTGTGTGTGTGTGTGTACAAGTCAAAGATATAGGGCGACTGGCCTACCGGAACGTTAGAGGGCACACGTCAAGTTTGTGTGTGGGAGGGAGACATGACTAGAGCGCTCGATGTATCGGTGTGTGTGGGGGGGAAGGGGGTGGTGGGAGGGGTAGGCAGAGGCCTAACTATAGAGGTAGAACGACTCGTATATGTGTTGAGAAGGAGAGACCCAGCTATGTCTTAAGGGAGATCGGTCGACATCCATACATAACTGAAGGACGGGAAATATGATGGGAGAGAGAGAGGAGAGAGAGAGGGAGGGAGAGGGGTAGAGTGCTAGATGGGTGATGGAGTTACTTCTCGAAGATGGTGGGAGAGGCCTACTAGACAAACTGAGGGTGGAACTGCAATGTTATCAATAAGAGTGGGGATGTGTTTCTGTGTGTGTGATAGATCTGTCGGGATGCATCCATGGATGATGAAGGGGAACCATGTGTTTGGTAAGCAAACCTAACTAGATGGGTAGATCAATTGTTGTTTGTCGGAGGAAGGGAGAGACACAACTAATGAGGTAGATCGATTGACGTGTGGGTAAAAACGAGTTATAAGGACCTAGCTAGCTATATGTATAGCGAGAGATCGGTCGGTGTACGTCCATTTGTTAGAGGCAAATAAGGCCCAGCGAGACGGATAGACAGAGAGAATGGAGCTAGGAGGTGGTGCGAGAGGCCCAACTACTAGCTAGATAGGGGGAGGAGTGTGCGGTTGTGAGAGCGATGAAAAGAGGGGCGAGAGTTTACATGTGTGTCTGATCGTATGAGAGACACGAGGCAAGGACACATAAAGGAGGAGATTGAAGGTGTGTTTGTATGTTGTAGGCAGGCATCGCTAGAGAGGTTTATCGATCGGTGTGTGTCGGAAAGGAGT
The DNA here is from genome assembly GCF_018294505.1 of Triticum aestivum. NCBI lineage: Eukaryota > Viridiplantae > Streptophyta > Magnoliopsida > Poales > Poaceae > Triticum > Triticum aestivum. The sequence continues at coordinate 185,512,405 of NC_057806.1, forward strand.
TGTGGAGACTCTGGGAGAATGACCTAAAGAAAATGAATGTGCCCGGTGGATAGAATGCCGAGGGAGGGGGAGGGCGAGGAGGGCGTGTGCATGCACGAGAGAAAGTTAGTGGTAGCTACAAAGGTTAGAGGATTGTGTGGATGTAAGAGACTAACAAAGATCATAATTTGATATGAAAGCGGATTCATATATTTGAATAGGAGATCATAGTGTTTCAAAACATTGCATGCATGAATATAGTGGCGATACACGTGCTGTGCACATGTTATACCATAATGTGATAATGCATGGCGTTTGCAACTCACAGCTAAATGCCGAACAATCTAAACCATACTATACATCAAACAATCTCACATTTTATTTGAATTTGTGATAATGTGTGGCATTTGCAGCTTACGACTAAACATCGAACAATCTAAACAATACTATATATCGAACATTCTCACATTTTATTTGAATTTGTGGTAATGTGTGGTGTTTGCAACTCACATCTAAATACTTGTAGGCGTAGGGGGCGGGGCACCATACATAATGTGATAAACACATTATACATATGAGACATGGTTTAGATTATGAAGATCTAGCTAGAGCTAGAAATGTAATGTGATTTGAAATCAAAATAAAGTGGATTCAAAAAATCTAGTTCGAGTTCATATAGTACACATAGTTCATATGTAACTCGAGACTAATCATGTGGTGTGCTGTGAAGATAATACACAAACGATGGTTTAACTTGACAATAATGATGATTGTAGATCTTACTAAAACAGAGAAACGAATTCAAATGCTTTGACTTCACAACAATCATTACTGTAGATCTTATTCAAATAGGGAAACGAATTCAAATTTAGTTCATATTGAAGCGGTAGTATATACATTTGGAATGACTAAAACGTTCATTTGAGTAGTAGGTTGCATGCATTATACACGTAGCGAAATATTTTAATTGAACATAGCATGAATTCAAAGTTTTGAATGAAATTTGTAGGGCGCATTGATTTGGTACAGTACACGTTAGGCTTGTCCGGAAATTTCAACCCGCGTCTTGTTAGCCCGAAATATTTAAGATATATCTTTGTCTCGTTGTGCTCCGACAACTCCCTCCATCTCAACCCGCGCCTTGCTATTCCGAAATTACAACGCGCGCCAAAACTCCCACCTCCTGTGAAATCCCGACACGCGAAATGCCCGTGGTACCCCTGAACCGAAAGAACCGCCTCAAATCGGTGGGGGTACTTTCGTAACTTACCCCACATTTCGGACAAGCGCGTCTCTAAGCTATGGTTCCCCACTGCCATCCCATCTGCCCACCCATTCGTACACTGAGGCCGCGAAAACCCGCGACGAAACCCCACACCCTGCTCCATCCGCCACCCAGCCGGAGCCTCTTCCCCGACGACGTCGTCCATAGCAACACCCCGACGTCCCTCATCCACCGTACCGGATGAGGATCCGTCGTCGATCTCATCGTCCCGCCGGTTCAGCCACCCCGTCCTCCACCTCCAAGGAGCTGCCCCGACGTTCCCCTCGTCTTTCGTGCCACCTCCATTCCCACACCGCCGTCTTCACCCGCACCATCGGAAGAGCATCATCATCACCGTTTCCTCGGATGAAGCTGTGGCCTAATCGGCGCCACCAAAGAGGTTGTACACTAATCATTGCATTTTCTTCTTGATTCGATCTCATGGTGCTGCCGGCGCTCGGCCCCGAGCCGACACGGCACGACTCCATCCACGGCGGCGTCGCCGGCCACTTCCTCCATGGCGTCGCTCCCTCGGCGGTGACGTCCACATCAGTAGGACCTGCCGCTGCTTTAGCTCTCGCTCGCGCTGCTGCTCTGCTCTTGCTCTCGGTCCCCTGCCTGGTCTGCTCTTGCCATTGCTCTTGCTTGCACTGCTGCTCTCGCTCTCGCTCTCGCTCTTGCTTGCGATGCTGCTCCGATTTAGCTACACTTCACTCCGATGCCGCCGGGGTGAAGGAAGAACCAGCCGCAGCGGGGAGGGGGGCTCGCCGGAGAGGTACCCTACTATCTATCTTAGGGTTCAGGATGGGGGCGGTGGTCACCGGCGGTGGCGGGGCATTGGCGGGGCGATGGCGTGGGGATCGCCGGAGAAAAAGCTCGGCACGGGGGGGGGGGCTAGAGGGATGGCCGGGGCGGCGGCGGACCGGTTGTGGGGAGTGTTTTCGGGGCGGGCGGGGCGGTGCACTGCCGGCCACGGGCGGCGGGGGGCTGCTGTTTGGCCGGCTCAGGGGGGTGGAGGTTGAAGATGAACCACATGCCCTTGATTTCGTATCCAACAGCTGCAAAATCGACTGACCAGAGATGAAAAAGTCAGTCGACCGACGTGTAGCCTCACCTTGCTAGTGCATTCAGTTTCGACAGCAAAATTCAGTTTTGACAGTTAAGTTCAGTTTCGACAGTTAAGTTCAGTTTCGACAGTTAAGTTCAGTTTCGACAGTTAAATTCAGTTTCGACAGTTAAGTTCAGAGATGAGCGGCTGATGTATTTTACATCTAGCACTTTGTGTTTATGTATTTTACGTCATTTATTGGAGATGATATTAGAATTCCACTCAGGTTAACGTTGTTCGTTGTCTCTCTTGTCCTGCTTCAGCCTCGGCGTCGTCAAGGTTGGAAAAAGCGGTAGGCGTAAGCGAGGCGGTTAGCCTTCGCCTAGTGCCTAGGCGGTGCTTAAGCGCCCTAGGCGCAGCCTAGGCGGTTATATAATTTTTTACTATTATGGTGTATATGTGGTTATTATATGTTTATTTTATTAATTTAGGGCATATAAGTATGTTAACGAGCAGCTACTACGATTGGAATATGGCCCTTTTGGCATATCAGTGCAATATGGCATGATTTCTCGGTTGGGTAGACAATTTTTACTTGCTCTGCCTAGACTTCTGCTTATGCCCTAGGCGAGGTGGTTGGCCATTGCCTAGCGCCTAGGCGTGCCTAAGCGCCTCCTAGGCACTGCCTTTTCCAACAGAGGGCGTCGTACAACTCACCGGAGCTGCTCCAACGACAAAACCCTCCATCACAGCGGAGCAGTACCTCGAGCTCCATCTCCAGACGCCTAAGATCTTCTTCCCCTCCTTCGACAGCCAAGTCAGCCGGAGCATCCTCACTGGCCAACCCAATCACGCTGAGATCGACATGGCTTCGCCAACGAGGTTGTACACTTGTGGCATCTCTTTTTTACTCTACATGTTATATATATTGTCCACTGAGGACACGGATTTGTTCCTTTAGTGTCTCCTTGAAAGAAAAAACGTAGGAATTTTAATTTTCACTTGTCCTCCTTTTCAAATTCCTATTCATGAAGCACAAGACTAAGAGATAGTAGCATAATAGCATTATAACAGTACATTTTCTTGTGGTTTGACTTAATCTCACCATGCTTCTTTGCATCCTGTGATCTTCCAATTGTTGTGAATCAAACACCCAGATTGGCAGAAATCCTGTGTTTTTAAATTCTCTGTTTTGCACGTGCATTCCTATCCTATTCATGTCTATTTCCTATCCCTGCATTGTTGGAATCCTCCAATTCAAACGAGCCCTTACAGAATTACTTCTCTTATAGATAGTTGTCAAAGAAAACCTTGCGTGGTCTGTCCCGCTCCTGCTGCGCCGTCGTCCACCCCAGCTCAGCTGCTCCAACGACAGAAGGGTCCAACACAGCATGGATCCGGCCTCCAGACTGTCTTTCGCCACCTCAGATCTTCTTCCCCGCCGCTGGCATCCATGAAAAATGCACTACCATCATCAACCGAGCAGATGACCTTGAGAACTACACAGGTCCGCAAGAGAGGCCGCACTCTTTCGTTTCTGCTCACGTTATGCATCGCTTAATATTACATGCTACTTTATCGTCCTGTTCACCGATTAGACTCTGAGTCAGCTCCAAACTAATGGTCAAACTTGAGTTTTAAATGGTTGTGGGGTACATATCGGGGCCTCTATCAATAGTATCTATCTACTATCTGGTTAATCTCCGGTGTCTACTATGAGTTTCATGTTGGGTGGGAAACAAACAGTAAAGAAGCCATTATCTATATTTTTTAACTGAAGCCATTATCTGCCTTCTATTATTGGTTTTGGGTCTATCCACAGGTTGCTACCATCATTCTGGATTTCTGCATGCACTCCTTACATAATCTCACTATGTTTTATTCCTATGCATGACAGTTATTGTAAATAATGGAATTGAACATGTAGAGCAAAAGAGACGAGCCTTGCATGGCAATAAAATTTCATGCAGACGTTGCTCCATGGTTGGTGCAAAGGCAGCCCCCCTCCACGCATTTCGGATTGTAATTGAGAGGAAGATATCTGTTCTGAGGGGGATTCAGAAGGAGAAGACAACTCCTATTTACCCCCTGAGGTCTTCGCTCTAACTTGGCATGCTGATGTTGGTTATATCATGCATATGGTGTCTTGCATTGCTTACTTTATACATCAAATATGTCATCTGCTTAGTTTAGACATCCTTTGTCTGAATGCCATCTGTTTAGTTTATTCATAGTTTATGTGAATTATGCAACGCCATCTTGTTTAGCCAGGCATCATATATGTGAATTTTGCAATGCCATCCTGAGTGAAAACAAGGTCTTCAGAGGAGGATTTAGAGACAGATGACCAGTCCTATTCCCCCGAGGTGTATGCTCTAACTTGGCAGGGTTATGTTGCTCATATCGTGCGTATGGTGTCTCGCATTGCTATGTCATTTGATTAGTTTAGACATGCTTTGTGTGAATGCCACCTATTCAGTGTCTACTTACCATATATGCGAATTATGTATTGCCATCTTGTTGAGGTGATGGAAGTATCTGGAGTGAAAACAAGGTATTCAGAGCAGACAATGCTACCCGCTGAAGCAGACATCTTGCTGGTTACAGAGAGCTCCTCAGAGGAGGATTCAGAGACTGATGACCAGTCCTATTTTCCCCCTGTGGTCTATGTTCAAACTTGGCAGGGTTATATTACCCATGTCATGCATGTTGTCTTGCATTGCTTAGTTTTTACATCATATATGGATTTCCATCTGCTTACTTGCTTACTATATAAATCATATATTTGAATTATATCATGCCATCATGTTTACATAGTACATACACATCATCTATCTGAATTATGGCGTGGCAACCCATTTAATAAAGACATCATATAGTTATATCATCTCATCCTGTTTAGTGTTTACAGTCATCATATTTTGAATTATGGCATTCTATCCGTGAATGTATGTGAATTATGGCATGCCAACCTATTTAATAAACACATTATATAGTTATGTCATGTCATCCTGTTTACATAGTCTCATATTTTGAACTATGTCTTTCCATCTTTTTTAGTTAGCCATCATAATGTGAAATTGTGTCATGCTATCCTGTTTAGTTAGCCATCATATATGTGAAATTGTGCCATGCTATCCTGTTTGGTTAGACAACATAAATATGAATTATTTCATGCCCTCTTTTATTCCCCACTATCCATTGCACCCGTCTATCATACAATGTCTATACTTTCAAGTACTTTTCTTGTTTATCAGCCATTTGAATTGGAGAGCGTGATGGCAGTATCTAAGGGAGTAATAACACGGTCTTCAGAAAAGATGGTGCTACCAGTTGATGCAGATAGAACCATGGTTGTACTTGCCCAAGGACCAGATCCACCACACATAACCCAGACTCTCGCAGATTGTACCCCTACCTAGTTGAATAGAGAACCAGCTACACCCCTTCTAACCTCAACCCCGGTAGATAGTAACCCAGTTCCAGTTGACATAGCACCATCTCCACCACAGAGCACCCAAACACGAGCAGTTAGTAAGGGAACTGCAGTGCCCAAAGCACGAGGACCACCACTCCGAATCTCAACTCAACGCTTAAAGGAGAAGAAGATTTGTTCTCAGGTCAGGTTCTGTAGCTATCATTCATACTCCTTTGCTCTTGCATGACTGTATTTACTCATACCAACTATTTTCAAATTTCAAGGATGGAATTGAAACTCCAATGGCGCAACAGGTATGTTTTAAACTTGTTTCTTTAACTGGTTTGCTGTTGTAACCTGCTCTATGTTGATTTTAGTTTCAATTGAATAAACAGTTATGTTCTCATGTCATGCACATTACAAGTGTTGTTATTGCTCTATAGTTACCCACACTTATATTCTGTCTATTCTTCTTTGTCTTGAACAAATATTATTTGAACTGTGTCTCTATCTTGATTTGGCAACAAAAACTAGAATGATATAGACTATAAAGTGACCATGGTACATAGATATATGTTTGTTTCATGCTGTTATCTTGTCCGCTTTACTACCGAACTCATTTACCAAAATGAGTTTCATATACAACATGGTAAACATGTGATGTGTCTGCTTGTTTCTCTTTTAGAATGCGGACAAAATATTGGAGAACAGTACCGCGTTATCCAATGGTAAAGGAAGTAATGCAGATAAGGTTCAAGATAGTGAGACATCCCTGTTAGTCTCCAAGAAAGCTGATAAAAACTATCTTGACGACAGTGAGGGAACCCAAAAGTCCTGTCTTGATGTAGTGTTCGAGTTACTGGCCACTACTGCTGGCACAAGCTCTTCGAACTTGCTGCCTGAATCAGTTCGTCTTCTTGAGTCTCAACTTCAAGTTGAAAGAAATTGATCAGATGTGCTGCGACAGGAAGCTGAAGGACTGAGGAAGTCCCTGCAGAATTCAGATGCATATTTTCTGGTGCAATAGCAAGCGCTGGAGGATTTAAGCGCCAAACAAGAGAAAGTTAATAAGCTTGCTAAGCATCTTGCCAGCATTATGGGTACCCAGGATATTGTTTCTTGAGATCTTCTGAAGTGGTTTCAGTTCTGGATTTGTTTTGCTGCGGCGTTTATTTGCGCTGGTCGCCAACTTTGACAACCAGTGTATATGATATGCTGCTTTGTTCCCTATATTTGCACTGGTGGCGAACTTTGATGCCCAGTGGATGTAATATGTGTAATAGCCGTGATAGCCTAGCGTTAGTTGCTTGCTTATTTATTTCCTTGTTGTCTTATTTATTTGTTTGCTTGTAGTCATTGCAGTTCTTTTTCCGCGGTTAGCTAGTGGCCGTAATAACCTATTTTTTAAAACTAGGCCACAATAACCATGGGCTAATATTTACTGTAGTGACACTGGGCCTCCTACTGGCCGTAGAAATAGTGGGCCTTCTATGCGCCGTAGAAACAATGGGCCTTCTACGGGCCGTAGAAACAATGGGCCTTCTACGGGCCGTATTATCAATGGGCCTTATACGGGCCGTATAGTCGATTGGCCAAACATGGGCCAAACAGACCTCATTATGGCCATAAATGGGCTAGAGTTGGAATCGTCCGTTCATGGGCCGACCATAACTGGCCATTGTTAATAGGCCGTATTTGATGACCCTATGAAATCGGCCCAACGTATTAACGAACCACAAACGGGCCGACTGTAACCACGGGCTGAATTTGGCCCACAAGCAGAAAATGACAGTAACAGTCCGTAAGTAAACGAATGCTGGAAATGAGCCCAAGAATAAATGGGCTCTAAGAAGGCCGAAATATAACATGGGCTGGAAACGGCCCAACGGAATAACGGGCCGTTAATGGGTATAAAGTGATACACTGTTCATTACACGCCAGTTTCACCACGGGCCGTTAATGGGTGTAAAGTGATACACTGTTCATTACGGGCCAGTTTCACCACGGGCCATTAGTAGGCCAAGAGTTACATAGGGCCTCATATGGGCCGAAAGACATCATGGGTCATACATGGGCCAAAAGTGAAAACGGGCTGGAATCATATTGGATGGCCGAGATGACGCTACGGGGCCTAATTCGGATAGGGCGTAATGGGCCTTGGGTTAGCGGGCTATAAATGGGCTATATTCGAACAGGTTGTTAACAGGCTTTCCATGGGCCGGCCCGCCAGCTTTTGACCAAGTCAAACGGGCCGGTCTTTTCACAGGAATGGGCCTCTGTTGGGCCGTGCCACGTGTCGACGTATCATAGGCGCCTTCCGTCCAATGAGTGGTTGACATCTGTCCCAACGATGAGCCGGCATGTGTTTCCTCCAGCCAATGATGATTTTACACGTGGAAAATCCCCATTGGTCGGGGCTGTTAACGGGTTATCGGATCCAAAACCCGATCCGATAGCTTAACGGCGTTCCGTTATGGTGGATGCCACGTGTCGGTCACCCTTTTTGAAAGCACTTCTGTGACGCGCGATTTATTGTCATGGAAGTGGACACTTCCGTGATGATAATTTTGGTAATGTCATGGAACACTTCTACGACACCACAGGTATGACTATCTTGATTCTGTCATAAATTTGTCATGGATGTACATGCATGACAGAAAACGCGACCTACTGTGACGAACACGTATCATCACGGAAGTGTATTTTTTTTGTAGTGAAGGCTCATTCACGGAGACGGTGAAAGGGTGGCAATCGAGGTGGTTCTATATCACCGAGCTGCGTGATGCCAACTGGGTGGCGGCCCCTGAATTCCGATCCGGAATCCCGATGCGTCTCACCTCCTGGCAAGAGAGGGGCCTAACTTGGGGTCCCTCAGACGAGTTGACTGGGCTCCAGACGTGCGTCCAGAGCATGATAGATAGGAAGATCAAGCTTGTCAACGTGGTCCAGGTCATGCTCATTCGTCGGGTCCTTCCGTGCCAACACCGGACTTACTATCTGTGGGAGTACGATCCGGCCAAGCACCAGACGCTACTAGAGCTTTTCGGCACAACGCACGAAGAAATCTGGAAAGTGCTCTTCAAGACCGGCGACACGCCACCGCCCACGACCGAAGATCGCGGGCTTAGCTTAAAACTCCAGGCTAACCCGATAAGTTCTTTTGATGTTTTCAAGGCGTACCCTTTACTAGCATATATTGAGAGAAAGCCTAAGCTTTCCAACCCGTGTGTTCAGGCCTAGATCAAGATAGCTGAGGGGATTAACTGCCCAGCTCCGCTACCCGAAGACCAAGAATTCCCATTACTGACGAAAATGCTTTTTCCAGCACCTTATGAGATGCGAGAGAAGACGGCCAAGAAAGTGGCCAAAGGGGCCAAGAAGGGCCTTTGCCAAAAAGGCGCTCCGGACGTGATGTCCGAAGACGATACTTCCTGTTCGTCCGCTGACGATGACGACAAAGAGGAAGATGAATGTGACTCCCCACCTGAAGTGGGGAGGAAGAAGAGAGCGACCTCCACAAATACGGAGGCGAAAGCGCCTAAGAGGGTTATAGGCTCCCTCGCGGATAGCTCCGTGTGGGATGTTGATAGCAGTCCAGATCGACCTTGCCGGACCAAGCCTCGGGCCGCCTCGTAAGTACCAGAATCCGAAAATGTCTGGTTTTCTCGGTTTGTAATATTGATATACCTTAAACCTTGTTATTGTAGTCCGGCACGCGATGGCTCCCCGCGATCCTCGACAGAGGGGTCGCTAGACTCAAAGGAGATGGCTAGCATGTCTCCGCCACCTGCTCATTCCGTCTGTCCCAAGGGTGACGACGAGGTGGTGTCGCAGAAGGCCTTCCCCAACGGGGAGGGGGGGGGGCTTCCGGAGATCGTCGGGGTGGCGCCCCAGGACGATTCCTCAATCGCCAGACACATGGGGAAAAAGCCCCTAAGGGGACTGGTGACGGGGGTCGAGTTCCCTTCGGACCTAAGTCGGATACCATTCTGGAGATCTATGCGGCTCCGGAGTCCAGCGAACGACATTCTCCAAAAGGAGAGAATGTGCCTGTTCCGCCCGTGACCTCTGTCCAACTAGAGGCACCGGATAATCTGCTGGAGGCGCTACGAGGCGCCTCTATTGTGGATGAACACCGCGACCTTATGGGCACGGTAATAGAGAAGGTCCAGTTCGCAAAAAGTGGACTGACCGAAGCCTGCACTAGCCTTCTATCGGGCTCTGAGGTAGGTAATGCATTTGTAGGAAGAATATCACAGTATAGATAGTAGCCCCTGATGCTCTGTTTGGTGTTCGGAAAGAAAAAGGCGAATAGAGGATCGAGAAGAATTATCGCAGTAGTCTAACATAAGTTGTCTATGTGAATAAGTAGGTATCGCTACAGGCTGCCACCGCTCGTGCTGCGGAGGTCTCCGGACTAAAGCGGAAACTGGAGCAGGACGAGGAAGAGCTCGGCCTCGTGAAGAAGCAGCTGGAGGATAGCCAAGGTATGCAGTAACCTGCGGGTATATTTTAAGAAAAAATGAATAGTCCGTCTGGACTGAGGTGTCATAAACTTTTTTAGGGGCCACGACCGAGGTGGCAGCCCTCAAGAAGGCGTTAGCCGAGGCCGAGGACAAAGCGGCCAAGGAACATGCTGCACATGAGAAGCACGAGGCCCAGGTTGGCGAGGCGCAGCAACAGCTCCAGGGCGCGATCGAGAGATTTGAGTCCTTGGAGCGTGATTTCAAGGCGCAAGAGTCCGAACCGGCGAAGGCCCGCCAGAGCGCACATGATTGTAACGCCCTCGATGCGGCTATATCTCCCACGTGTTGAAGCACGACTTAGAGGCATAACCGCATTGAAAGCAATGTCGCAAGTGAGGTAATCTTCACAACAACCCATGTAATACAATAAGGGAAAAAGATACATAGTTGGCTTACACTCGCCACGTCACAAAAATAGCATAAATAACATTACATTCATCCAGTTACACTCAAGGTCCGACTACGAAACCAAAATAAAGATAAACCACAAATGCAACAATGTCCCCGATCGCCCCAACTAGGCACCACTACTGATCGTCTGGAAAGGAAACGTAGTATCGTCCTGAGTCCTCATCGAACTCCCACTTGAGCTCAGTCGAATCCCCTGGAGCGGTATCATCGGTCCCTACATCTGGCTTAGGAAGGAATCTGTGAGTCACGGGGACTCAACAATCTCACACCCTCGCGATCAAGACTATTTAAGCTTATAGGAAGGGTAAAAGGTATGAGGTGGAGCTGCAGCAAACGACTAGCATAAATGGTGGCTAAGCATACGCAAAAGAGAGCGAGAAGAGAAGGCAAACGCACGGTCGATGAACTATGATCAAGGAGTGATCCTAGAACAACCTACGATCAAACATAACTCGAGACCGTGTTCTCTTCCCGGACTCCGCCGAAAAGAGACCATCACGGCCACACACTCAGTTGATTCATTGTAATTAAGTTAAGTTCAGGTTTTCTACAACCGGACATTAAAAAATTCCCATCTACCCATAACCGCGGGCACGGCTTTCGAAAGTTCAATCCCTGCAGGGGTGTCCCAACTTAGCCCATCACAAGCTCTCACGGTCAACGAAGGATATTCCTTCTCCCAAGACAATCCGATCAGACTCGGCATCCCGGTTACAAGACATCTCGACAATGGTAAAACAAGTCCAGCAACACCGCCCGAATGTGCCGACGAATCCCGATAGGAGCTGCACATATCTCGTTCTCAGGGCACACTTAGATGAGACATCCTACGAGTAAAACCAACCCTCAAGTTTCCCCGAGGTGGCCCCGCAGTCTACTCGATTTGGACCAACACTCAGAGGAGCACTGACCTAGGGGGGTTTAAATAAAGATGACCCTTGGGCTCCGGAAACCCAAGGGGAAAAGGGGCTAGGTGGCAAATGGTAAAACCAATGTTGGGCATTGCTGGAGGAGTTTTATTCAAGGCAAACTGTCAAGGGGTTCCCATTATAACCCAACAGTGTAAGGAACGCAAAATCAAGGAACATAACACCGGTATGACGGGAACTAGGGCGGCAAGAGTGGAACAAAACACTAGGCATAAGGCCAAGCCTTCCACCCTTTACCAAGTATATAGGTGCATTAAAATAGACAAGATATAATAATGATATCCCAACAATAAACAAGTTCCAACAAGGAACAAACTCCAATCTTCACCTGCAACTAGCAACACTATAAGAGGGGCTGAGCAAAGCGGTAACATAGCCAAACAACGGTTTGCTAGGACAAGGTGGGTTAGAGGTTTGACATGGCAATATGGGAGGCATGAAAAGAAAGTGGTAGGTATCGTAGCATAGGCATAGCAAAAGAGCGAGCATCTAGCAAGCAAAGATAGAAGTGATTTCGAGGGTATGGTCATCTTGCCTGCAAAGTTCTCCGAGTTGACTTAATCCTTGTAAGCGTACTCAACGGGCTCCTCGATCACGTACTCATCTCCCGGCTCTACCCAAAGCAAGAAACACAAGCAAAGGGAGAACAATCAACCACGTGCAATGCACAAGCAACATGATGCAAAACATGTCATGAGATGCGGTATGCGGTGCATATGCATGATTTGGAAAGGAATGATTGAACCTAGCCTCAACTTGGAAATCCAAGAGTGCCACTGAAAAGAGGAGTTTATTTCGGTTGAAATCGATATAAAGACCACCGGAATCGGATGCACGGTTTGGAAATGACAAGCAAAACAAATATGGCACCGGTGTGCGATTAACAGCACGAGACCATCTAAATGCATCAAGAACAACATGCTAGAACACTCCAACATGACAACAAAATACATGGCAGGGATCCACTCAAGATGCTTGACAAAAGATGAACAATGAGCTACGGCTAATTCACTCAATAGGAGGCTCAAACAAGCATGGCAAAAGTGCAAAAAAAAAATCAGGTTTCAAACTTAGTGAAATAACGACATGTCAGGAATTTAACATCAGGAAGCAATGTTTAGAGCACGAAAACTACATGCTACAGGAACATATCATGGCAAAGCAAGTCATGGCATGAATCTACTCAAAGCATACAACAAAAGTCCATTACTGACCATAAGCCAAAAGGGATCAGAAAATACAATTGCAACCACGTGAACATAGCAATTAAGGTTAACAGATTCAGACTTAGTAGAAAACTGGAACATGGCAAAACAGACAACAAGTAGGCATGTTTACGAGCTCTATGCACTCACCACAAGGCATTGCATGAAAAACTAAGCATACACCCATCAAGTATACATGGCATAGAAGCTAAACATGGCAAGAACAACAACATAGCATGCACGGATCAACTACAACAAGCTCGGCAAAATTGCTAAACATGTTAACAATCTGTCAGGAACATTTTATAGCAAAAGTAGAGCTCGATTGACTCAAGCTAGGGTACTCCATAAATGCAAACAAAGACATGGATGGATAGAGCACCACAATATCTACAAAACATCCTTACTGATCATGCTCAAACGAGGCACGGATCACTAGGTATCAACATGAACACATGGCATAAAAATATAGACAGGGCAGTGACTTAGAATATTTCTAAGTCCCTGAAATCAGTAACAATAAGTAAGCTACTTTGCATGCTTGTGCTAGTCACCATAGAGATCACAAAAATACATGGCATACACCCCCTGTAAAGATGGCATGGCATACTTCAAAACACATGTAGGGCTCAAGATCATAGCATGCACACATTAATCATGGCAAAAAATGACAAAAGTGCATTTGTTGATAAGAATCTGAAACTAACATCATATAGCCCTCTTCCAACAGCATTTAGGACATCAGGATGATCTCAAATGAAAATGATGCAATGAGATGAAATGAAGTACCCGTCGAGACGAACATTTTTATATGCTACACGCACGAATCGGAGTCATGGATGCAGAGTCACGAGCTGATGGAGTATGCAAAATAATTAGGGTTCGGGGAGAAAGTCAACCGAAATTTTTAGATCTGAGATCCAGGGCACTATAGCAGCTCGGATTTCGAGGTCCGCCGGGGTACTGTTAGCCGGAGAGTCGGGGATCGCCGGATCCGGGGACTTGCCGTGGTGGCCGGTCGGAGAGGAGACGACAGAGGGTGGCCGGAGAGGAAACCGCAGCGGCTCGGGCGCGGCGAGGTGGCCGCGGGCGGCGCCAGAGTGCAACGGCGGCGGGGCGGCGCTGGAGGCAGAGGTCGGCGGGACGCGGTGCCGGTGTCGGGGCGAGGAGGCAGGCGGCGGCGGCGCTCCTCTGGGCCAGGAGGGCCGGACGCGGGCCGAGGGGGCCTGGCGTCGTAGTGGGGCGGCAAAGTGGGTGCGCCCGCCACATGGCGCGTCGGGAGTGGGTGGCGGCAGTGCGGCCAGCCGGATCGGACGTGTCCGGCCGCGTAGAGGAGCTGGGAGCTAGGTTAGGGGTGGAGGAGACCCGGAAATTTCGGGGGGAGGCCTTTATATAGAGGTACAGGGAGCTAGGAGGCTCCAAATGAGGTGCGGTTTTCGGCCATGCGATCGTGATCGAACGATCTAGGTGATGGAGGAGGTTTTGGTGGGTTTTGGGCCACTTTGGAGGGGTGTTGGGATGCAACACACATGAGGCCTTTTCGATACCTCGGTTAACCGTTGGAGTATCAAACGAAGTCCAAATGGCACGAAACTTGACAGGCGGTCTACCGGTAGTAAACCAAGGCCACATGGCAAGTCCCGGTCCAATCCGAGAACGTTTAATACCCGCACACAAAAAGAGGTAGAAAGGGACACCGAAGGACATAGGAGCGCCGGAATGCAAAACGGACAACGGGGAAAATGCTCGGATGCATGAGACGAACACGTATGCAAATGTGATGCACATGATGACATGATATGAGATTCATGACAAAGACAAAAGCACACGAAGACAAAAACTCGACAACGAGGAAATATCATAACTTAGTGCAAGAAACGGCAAGAGTTGGAATACAAATAAGGTAGGCTACATCCAGGGTGTGACAACACTCCACCACTACGAAAGGATCTCGTCCCGAGATCTAGGACTGGAAAAACTCCGAGTACTCAGAACGCAGGTGGTCCTCGCGTTCCCAGCTGGCTTCACGGTCGGAATGATGTGACCACTTGACTTTCAGGAATTTGATAGACTTGTTGCGAGTCTTGCGCTCAACTTCTTCAAGAATAGCAACGGGGTGCTCACGATAAGACAAGTCTTGTTGGAGATCAATATCTTCAAAGTTGATGGTGCGGTCAGGAGTCTAGAAACACTTGTGGAGCTGAGAGACATGAAACACGTCGTGCATGTTTGCAAAGTTGGAGGGAAGCTCAAGTTGATAGGTGAGATCGCCTCTTTTGCTGATGATCTTGAAAGGACCCATGTATCTAGGGGCAAGCTTCCCTTTGATACCGAAGCGACGAGTACCTTTCATCGGAGAGACGCGGAGGTAGACATGGTCTCCGATCTCGAAAGCCAAGTCACGATGCTTGCTGTCATAGTAACACTTCTGGCACGATTGCCCGGCTTTGAGATTATCACGAATGACTTTGCACATTTCTTCTGCCTCTGTGATCAAGTCATTTCCAAGAAGTTGACGTTCACCAGTATCTGACCAGTTAAGAGGAGTACGACACTTCTTGCCATAGAGAATCTCGAATGGGGCCTTGCCCGAACTCGCTTGGAAGCTGTTGTTGTAGGAGAACTCGGCATATGGAAGACAATCTTCCCACTTCATACCAAAAGGGATGACACAAGCCCTGAGCATATCTTTGAGAATTTGATTTACTCGCTCGACTTGGCCACTGGTTTGAGGATGAAAAGCTGTGCTGAAGCGAATGTTGGTGCCCATGGCCTTCTGAAAAGAATCCCAGAACTTAAGGGGAAAGATGCTGCCACGATCTGAAGATATCAATTGTGGAATGCCGTGCAGAGAGACAATCCTGGAGGTATATAGCTTTGCCAACTGAGCTGCTCCGATTGATTCTTTGATAGGAAGAAAATGAGCCACTTTAGTGAGTTTGTCGATGACAACGAAGATAGCATCATTGCCACGCTTGGACTTTGGAAATCCAGTCACGAAGTCCATCTCAATATGGTCAAACTTCCATTCTGGAATGGCAAGAGGTTGGAGGAGAACAACTGGTCGTTGGTGTTCTGCTTTCACTCTTCTGCAGACATCACATTCATTCACGAACTGAGCGATCTCATGCTTCATTCGAGTCCACCAATACGACTGCTTGAGGTCCTGGTACATCTTTGTACTTCTAGGGTGGATAGAGAGGAGTGAATTGTGAGCCTCGTTCATAATGACTTTACGAAGGTCACCTTTAGGAACAAAAATGCGATCCTCGAAGAATAGAGTATCCTTGTCATCAAGACGACATCACTTGTACTTGGGTTGACTCTTGGCAATCCCAATCTTCACCTTCTTCACCATAGCATCAAGAAGTTGAGCCTCGCGAATCTGATCTTCCAAAGTAGGAGAGACTTGGAGGTTGGCAAGGAATCCTTGAGGAACAACATGGAGATTGAGTTTGCGGAAAGCTTCACAAAGCTCGGGTTGGTAAGGCTTGAGAATCAAACTGTTGCAGTAAGCCTTCCTGCTCAATGCGTCAGCAATTACATTAGCCTTGCCTGGAGTATATTCAATACTCGGATTATACTCTTGAATCATTTCAACCCAATGAGTCTGCCTGAGGTTGAGATTAGGCTGAGTGAAGATGTACTTGAGACTCTTGTGATCAGTGAAGATGCCCACTTTTCTTCCCAATAAGAGATGTCTCCAAGTTAAAAGAGCATGGACAACTGCCGCCAACTCGAGGTCATGAGTGGAGTAGTTCTTTTCGTTGGGCTTCAACTGGCGAGAGGTATAAGCCACAACTTTATTCTCTTGCATCAACACTGCACCAAGACCTTGAAGGGAAGCATCACAGAAGACCTCGAACGGTTTGGATTCATCAGGAGGAGTCAGAATTGGACAGTGACTTCTCTTTCAGGGTGTTGAAAGCGATGTCACATTGAGGCGACCAGACACACTTCACATGCTTCTGGAGAAGGTTGGAAAGAGGCTTCGCGATCTTTGAGAAGTTCTCAATGAACCTTCAACAATAGCTTGCGAGCCCAAGGAAGTTGCCAAGTTGCTTCACATTCTGAGGTGGTTCCCAATTCACAATTGCAGACACCTTCTCAGGATTAACAGCTATGCCCTTGGCAGAGATGATATGCCCAAGGTAGAGAACCTCATCGAGCCAAAACTCGCACTTTGAAAACTTCACATAGAACTGATGTTCTCTGAGTTTATCCAGCACCAATCTCAAATGCTTGGCATGATCCTCCTTGTTATTGGAAAAGACCAAAATGTCATCGAGGTAGACCAAGACGAAGTCATTTGTGTAGGCGTTGAAGATGAAGTTCATCATGCGAGAGAATGTTGGAGGAGCGTTGATAAGGCCGAAAGACGTGACAGTGTATTCATATGAACCATAGCTTGTTCTTGTTGGAAATATGCCCTAGAGGCAATAATAAATTGATTATTATTATATTTCCTTGTTCATGATAATCGTTTATTATCCATGCTAGAATTGTATTGATAGGAAACTCAGATACATGTGTGGATACATAGACAACACCATGTCCCTAGTAAGCCTCTAGTTGACTAGCTCGTTGATCAATAGATGGTTATGGTTTCCTGACCATGGACATTGGATGTCGTTGATAACGGGATCACATCATTAGGAGAATGATGTGATGGACAAGACCCAATCCTAAGCCTAGCACAAAGATCGTGTAGTTCGTTCGCTAAAGCTTTTCTAATGTCAAGTATCATTTCCTTAGACCATGAGATTGTGCAACTCCCGGACACCGTAGGAGTGCTTTGGGTGTGCCAAACGTCACAACGTAACTGGGTGGCTATAAAGGTACACTACAGGTATCTCCGAAAGTGTCTGTTGGGTTGGCATGAATCGAGACAGGGATTTGTCACTCCGTGTGACGGAGAGGTATCTCTGGGCCCACTCGATAGGACATCATCATAATGTGCACAATGTGATCAAGGAGTTGATCACGGGATGATGTGTTACGGAATGAGTAAAGAGACTTGCCGGTAACGAGATTGAACAAGGTATTGGGATACCGACGATCGAATCTCGGGCAAGTATCGTACCGCTAGACAAAGGGAATTGTATACGGGATTGATTGAATCCTCGACATCGTGGTTCATCCGATGAGATCATCGTGGAACATGTGGGAGCCAACATGGGTATCCAGATCCCGCTATTGGTTATTGACCGGAGAACGTCTCGGTCATGTCTGCATGCTTCCCGAACCCGTAGGGTCTACACACTTAAGGTTCGATGACGCTAGGGTTATAAAGGAAGTTTGTATGTGGTTATCGAATGTTGTTCGGAGTCCCGTATTAGATCCCGGACGTCACGAGGAGTTCCGGAATGGTCCAGAGGTAAAGATTTATATATGGGAAGTCCTGTTTTGGTCACCGGAAAAGGTTCGGGGTTTATTGGTAACGTACCGGGACCACCGGGAGGGTCCCGGGGGTCCACCAAGTGGGGCCACCAGCCCCGGAGGGCTGCATGGGCCAAGTGTGGGAGGGGACCAGCCCCAGGTGGGCTGGTGCGCCCCCCCACAAGGGCCCAAGGCGCCTAAGGTGAGGAGGGGGGGGGGGCAAACCCTAAGGGCAGATGGGCCCTAAGGCCCATGCTCCCTGCGCCTCCCTCTCCTCCCCCCTTTGCCGCCTCCCTCAGATGGGATCTGGGGCTGCCGCACCCCTTGGGGTGGGAACCCTAAAGGGGGCGCAGCCCCCTCCCCTTCCCCTATATATACTTGAGGCCTAGGGGCTGCCCAACAGGGGATTTGACCTCTCTCCCTGGCGCAGCCCTTCCCCTCTCCCAAGTCCTTCTCCTCTCCCGTGGTGCTTGGCGAAGCCCTGCAGGATCGCCACGCTCCTCCACCACCACCACGCCGTTGTGCTGCTGCTGGATGGAGTCTTCCTCAACCTCTCCCTCTCTCCTTGCTGGATCAAGGCATGGGAGACGTCACCGGGCTGTACGTGTGTTGAACGCGGAGGTGCCGTCCGTTCGGCACTAGGATCTCCGGTGATTTGGATCACGACGAGTACGACTCCTTCAACCCCGTTCTCTTGAACGCTTCCGCATAGCGATCTACAAGGGTATGTAGATGCACTCTCCTTCCCCTCGTTGCTGGTTTTTCCATAGATAGATCTTGGTGACACGTAGGAAAATTTTGAATTTCTGCTACGTTCCCCAACAGTGGCATCATGAGCCAGGTTTATTGCGTAGATTCTATGCATGAGTAGAACACAAAGTAGTTGTGGGCGTTGATTTTGTTCAATATGCTTACCGTTACTAGTCCAATCTTGATTCGGCGGCATTGTGGGATGAAGCGGCCTGGACCAACCTTACATGTACACTTACGTGAGACCAGTTCCACCGACAAACATGCACTAGTTGCATAAGGTGGCTGGCGGGTGTCTGTCTCTCCCACTTTAGTCGGATCGGATTCGATGAAAAGGGTCCTTATGAAGGGTAAATAGCAATTGGCATATCACGTTGTGGTCTTTGCGTAGGTAAGAAACGTTCTTGCTAGAAACCCATAGCAGCCACGTAAAACATGCAAACAACAATTAGAGGACGTCTAACTTGTTTTTGCAGGGTATGCTATGTGATGTGATATGGCCAAAGGATGTGATGAATGATATATGTGATGTATGAGATGATCATGTTCTTGTAATAGGAATCACGACTTGCATGTCGATGAGTATGACAACCGGCAGGAGCCATAGGAGTTGTCTTAATTTATTATGACCTGCGTGTCAACATAAACGTCATGTAATTACTTTACTTTATTGCTAATCGTTAGCTGTAGTAGTAGAAGTAACAGTTGGCGAGACAACTTCATGAAGACACGATGATGGAGATCATGGTGTCATGCCGGTGACGATGATGATCATGGAGCCCCGAAGATGGAGATCAAAAGGAGCAATATGATATTGGCCATATCATGTCACTTTTTGATTGCATGTGATGTTTATCATGTTTATGCATCTTATTTGCTTAGAACAACGGTAGTAAATAAGATGATCCCTCATTAAAATTTCAAGAAAGTGTTCCCCCTAACTGTGCACCATTGCGACAGTTCGTTGTTTTGAAGCACCACGTGATGATCGGGTGTGGTAGATTCTTACGTTCGAATACAATGGGTGTTGACGAGCCTAGCACATACAAACATGGCCTCGGAACACATGCAAAACACTTAGGTTAACTTGATGAGCCTAGCATGTACAGACATGGCCTCGGAACACAAGACACCGAAAGGTCGAGCATGAGTCGTATAGAAGATACGATCAACATGAAGATGTTCACCGATGTTGACTAGTCTGTCTCACGTGATGATCGGACACGGCCTAGTTGACTCGGATCATGTATTCACTTAGATGACTAGAGGGATGTCTATCTGAGTGGGGGTTCATAAGATGAACTTAATTATCCTGAACATAGTCAAAAGGTCTTCGCAAATTATGTCGTGGCTCGCGCTTTAGTTCTACTGTTTAGATATGTTCTTAGAGAAAATTTAGTTGAAAGTTGATAGTAGAAATTATGCAGACTAGGTCCGTAAACTGAGGATTGTCCTCATTGCTTCATAGAAGGCTTATGTCCTTAATGCATTGCTCAGTGTGCTGAACCTCGAACGTCGTCTGTGGATGTTGCGAACATCTGACATACACATTTTGATAACTACGTGATAGTTCAGTTAAACGGTTTAGAGTTGAGGCACCGAAGATGTTTTGAAACGTCGCGAAACATATGAGATGTTTCGAGGGCTGAAATTGGGATTTCAGGCTCGTGCCCACGTCAAGAGGTATAAGACCTCCGACGATTTTCTTAGCCTACAAACTAAGGAGAAAAGCTCAATTGTTGAGCTTGTGCTCAGATTGTCTGAGCACAACAATCATTTGAATTGAGTGGGAGTTGATCTTCCAGATGAGATATTGATGTTTCTCCGAAGTCATTACCACCAAGCTGCTAGAGCTTCGTGATGAACTATAATGTATCGGGGACATATATGATGATCCTTGAGATATTCACGATGTTTGACACCACAAAAGTAGAAATCAAGAAGGAGCATCAATTGTTGATGGTTGGTGAAACCACTAGTTTCAAGAAGGGCAAGGGCAAGAAGGGATACTTCATGAAACGGCAAATCAGCTGCTGCTCTAGTTAAGAAACCCAAAGTTGAACCCAAGCCAGAGACTAAGTGCTTCTATAATAAAGGGAACAACCACTGGAGCAGAATTACCCTAGATACTTGGTAGATGAGAAGGCTGGCAAAGTCGATAGAAGTATATTGGATATACATTGTGTTAATGTGTACTTTACTAGTACTCCTAGTAGCACCAGGGTATTAGATACCGGTTCGGTTGCTAAGTGTTAGTAACTCGAAATAAAAGCTATGGAATACACTGAGACTAGCTAAAGGTGAGATGATGATATGTGTTGGAAGTATTTCCAAGGTTGATCAAATATCGTACGCTCCCTCTACCATCGAGATTGGTGTTTGCGTTGAGCATAGACATGATTGGATTATGTCTATCGCAATATGGTTATTCATTTAAGGAGAATAATGGTTACTCTGTTTATTTGAATAATACCTTCAATGGTCTTACACATAAAATGAATGGTTTATTGAATCTCGATCGTAGTGATACACATGTTCATGCCAAAAGAGAGTAATGATAGTACCACCTACTTGTGGCACTGCCATGTAAGTCATATCGGTATAAAACGCATGAAGAAGCTCCATGTTGATGGATCTTTGGACTCACTCGTTTTTTAAAAGGTTTGAGACATGCGAACCATGTCTATTGGTGTATATGCATGAAGAAACTCCATGCAAATGGACCGTTTGGACTCACTTGATTTTGAATCACTTGAGACATGCAAATCATACCACATGGGCAAGATGACTGAAAGCCTCGTTTTCAGTAAAATGGAACTAGAAAGCAACTTGCTGGAAGTAATACATTTTGATGTGTGCAGTCCAATGAGTGCTGAGGCGTGCAGTGGATATCGTTATGTTCTTACTTCACAGATGATTTGAGTAGATGTTGAGTATATTTACTTGATGAATCACGAGTCTGAATTATTGAAAGGTTCAAGTAATTTCAGAGTGAAGTTGAAAGATCGTCGTGACAAGAGGATAAAATATCTATGATATGATCATAGAGATGAATATCTGAATTACGAGTTTGGCACAGAATTAAGACATTGTGGAAATTGTTTCACAACTAATACAACCTAGTGTGATGGTGTGTCCGAACATCATAACTGCACCCTATTGATATGATGCATACCATGATGTCTCTTATCGAATTACCACGATAGTTTATGGGTTAGGCATTAGAGACAACCGCATTCACTTTAAATAGGGCACCACATAATTCCGATGAGATGACACCGTATGAACTATGGTTTAGAGAAACCTAAGCTGTCATTTCTTAAAAGTTTGGGGCTGCGACGCTTATGTGAAAAAGTTTCAGGCTGATAAGCTCGAACCCAAAGCGGATAAATGCATCTTCATAGGACACCCAAAACAGTTGGGTATACCTCCTGTCTCAGATCCGAAAGCAATAAGGAATTGTTTCTAGAAGCGGGTCCTTTCTCGAGGAAAAGTTTCTCTCGAAAGAATTGAGTGGGAGGATGGTGGAGACTTGATGAGGTTATTGAACCGTCTCTTCAACTAGTGTGTGGCGGGGCACAGGGAGTAGTTCCTGTGGCACCTACACTAATTGAAGTGGAAGCTTATGACAGTGATCATGAAACTTCAGATCAAGTCACTACCAAACCTCGTAGGATGACAAGGATGCATACTACTTCAGAGTGGTACGTAATCCTGTCTCGGAAGACATGTTGCTAGACAACAATGAACCTACGAGCTATGGAGAAGCGATGGTGGGCCCGGATTCCGATAAATGGCTCGAGGCCATAAAATCTGAGAGAGGATCCATGTATAAAAACAAAGTGTAGACTTTGGCAGAACGACTCGATGGTCGTAAGACTGTTGAGTACAGATGGATTTTTAAAAGGAAGACGGACAATGATGGTAAGTATGACCATTAAGAAAGCTCGACTTGTCGTTAAGATTTTTTCCGACAAGTTCAAGGAGTTGACTATGATGAGACTTTCTCACTCGTAGCGATGCTAAGAGTCTGTTGGAATTATATTAGCGATTACTGCATTATTTATGAAACCTTGCAGATAGGATGTCAAAACATTGTTTCCTCGACGATTTTCTTGAGGAAAGGTTGTATGTGATACAACCGGAAGGTTTTGTCAATCCTGAAAGATGCTAATAAGTATGCAAAGCTCCAGCAATCCTTCTAAGGACTGGAGTAAGCATCTCGGAGTTGGAATGTATGCCTTGATGAGATGATCAAAGATTTTGGGTGTATACAAAGTTTATGAGAAACTTGTATTTCCAAAGAAGTGAGTGGGAGCACTATAGAATTTCTGATGAGTATATGTTGTTGACATATTGTTGATCAGAAATGATGTATAATTTCTGGAAAGCATACAGGGTTATTTGAAAAGTGTTTTTCAATGGAAAGCCTGGATTAAGCTACTTGAACATTGAGCATCAAGATCTATAAGGATAGATCAAAACGCTTAATGGTACTTTCAAATGAGCACATACCTTGACATGATCTTGAAGGTGTTCAAGATGGATCAGTCAAAGAAGGAGTTCTTGCCTGAGTTGTAAGGTATGAAGTTAAGACTTAAAGCTCGACCACGGCAGAAGAAAGAGGAAGGACGAAGGTCGTCCCCTATGCTTTTGTCATAGGCTCTATACGGTATGCCATGCTGAGTACTGCACCTGATGTGTGCCTTGCCACATATCTGGCAAGAGGGTACAAAGGTAATCTAGGAGTAGATCACCAGATAGCGGTCTAAATTATCCTTAGAGGAATAAGGATGTGTTTCTTGGTTATGGAGGTGATAAAGAGTTTGACGTAAAGAGTTACGTCGATGCAAGCTTAACACCTATCCGGATAGCTCTGAGTAGAGATACCGGATACGTATAATGGAGCAACAATTTAGAATAGCTCCAAGTAGAACAGTTATTTGAAATGGCTCCAAATGTAGCGTAGTAGTTGCATCTACAAGATGACATAGAAATTTACTAAGTACATACGGATCTGAAAGGTTCAGACCCGTTGACTATAACCGCTCTCACAAGCACAACATGATCAAACCCAGAACTCATTGAGTGTTAATCACATACTGATGTGAACTAGATTACCGACTCCAGTAAACTCTTGGGTGTTAGTCACATGGCGATGTGACCTGTGAGTGTTAAATCACATGGCGATGTGAACTAGATTATTGACTCTAGTGCAAGTGGGAGACTGTTGGAAATATGCCCTAGAGGCAATAATAAATTGATTATTATTATATTACCTTGTTCATGATAATCGTTTATTATCCATGCTAGAATTGTATTGATAGGAAACTTAGATACATGTGTGGATACATAGACAACACCATGTCCCTAGTAAGCCTCTAGTTGACTAGCTCGTTGATCAATAGATGGTTACGGTTTCCTGACCATGGACATTGGATGTCGTTGATAACGGGATCACGTCATTAGGAGAATGATGTGATGGACAAGACCCAATCCTAAGCCTAGCACAAAGATCGTGTAGTTCGTTCGCTAAAGCTTTTCTAGTGTCAAGTATCATTTCCTTAGACCATGAGATTGTGCAATTCCCGGACACCGTAGGAGTGCTTTGGGTGTGCCAAACGTCACAACGTAACTGGGTGGCTATAAAGGTACACTACAGGTATCTCCGAAAGTGTCTGTTGGGTTGGCACGAATCGAGACTGGGATTTGTCACTCCGTGTGACGGAGAGGTATCTCTGGGCCCACTCGGTAGGACATCATCATAATGTGCACAATGTGATCAAGGAGTTGATCACGGGATGATGTGTTATGGAACGAGTAAAGAGACTTGCCGGTAACGAGATTGAACAAGGTATCGGGATACCGAAGATCGAATCTCGGGCAAGTATCGTACCACTAGACAAAGGGAATTGTATACGGGATTGATTGAATCCTCGACATCGTGGTTCATCCGATGAGATCATCGTGGAACATGTGGGAGCCAACATGGGTATCTAGATCCCGCTATTGGTTATTGACCGGAGAACGTCTCGGTCATATCTGCATGCTTCCCGAACCCGTAGGGTCTACACACTTAAGGTTCGATGACGCTAGGGTTATAAAGGAAGTTTGTATGTGGTTACCGAATGTTGTTCAGAGTCCCGGATGAGATCCCGGATGTCACGAGGAGTTCCGGAATGGTCCGGAGGTAAAGATTTATATATGGGAAGTCCTGTTTTGGTCACCGGAAAAGTTTCGTGGTTTATCGGTAACGTACCGGGACCACCGGGAGGGTCCCGGGGGTCCACCAAGTGGGGCCACCAGCCCCGGAGGGCTGCATGGGCCAAGTGTGGGAGGGGACCAGCCCCAGGTGGGCTGGTGTGCCCCCCCACAAGGGCCCAAGGCGCCTAAGGTGAGGAGGGGGGGGGGCAAACCCTAAGGGCAGATGGGCCCTAAGGCCCATGCTCCCTGCGCCTCCCTCTCCTCCCCCCTTGGCCGCCTCCCTCAGATGGGATCTGGGGCTGTCGCACCCCTTGGGGTGGGAACCCTAAAGGGGGCGCAGCCCCCTCCCCTTCCCCTATATATACTTGAGGCCTAGGGGCTGCCCAACAGGGGATTTGACCTCTCTCCCTGGCGCAGCCCTTCCCCTCTCCCAAGTCCTTCTCCTCTCCCGTGGTGCTTGGCGAAGCCCTGCAGGATTGCCACGCTCCTCCACCACCACCACGCCGTTGTGCTGCTGCTAGATGGAGTCTTCCTCAACCTCTCCCTCTCTCCTTGCTGGATCAAGGCATGGGAGACGTCACCGGGCTGTACGTGTGTTGAACGCGGTGGTGCCATCCGTTCGGCACTAGGATCTTCGGTGATTTGGATCACGACGAGTAAGACTCCTTCTACCCCGTTCTCTTGAAAGCTTCCGCATAGCGATCTACAAGGGTATGTAGATGCACCCTCCTTCCCCTCGTTGCTGGCTTCTCCATAGATAGATCTTGGTGACACGTAGGAAAATTTTGAATTTCTTCTATGTTCCCCAACAGTTCTGAATGCTGTCTTGGGGATATCTTCTTCACGAATGCGAATCTGATGATAACCCATACGGAGATCAAGCTTGGAGAAAACTTGAGCACCTTTGAGTTGTTCGAAAAGCTCATTGATGTTGCGAAGTGGGTACTTGTTCTTTATGGTCTTCTTGTTCAATGGACGGTAGTCGACACAAAGTCGGTCCGTTCCATCCTTCTTCTTGACGAAAATAACACCACAACCCCATGGAGAAGAACTAGGTCGGATGAGACCCATTCGCTCTTGAATATCGAGTTGTTTCTTCAGCTCCTTCAACTCTTCAGGTCCAAGCTTGTAAGGACGTTTGTAAACAGGTTCCGTGCCAGGCTCAAGATCGATGACGAATTGAACTGGCCGGTGCGGCGGCATTCCTGGAAGCTCTTCTGGAAAGACGTCTTGATATTCACAAATGACTGGAATCTGAGAGATGGCATCCAGCTCTCCCTTCTCATTGAGTGAAAACAGTCGAATGGTATCATCACGAGCAGCAAAGACGATAACATCCTCAGACGAATGTGTCAATTGAATTTGTCTGGCAGCACAATCAAGGTGAGCCTTAAGCTTAGAAAGCCAATCCATTCTGAGAATAAGGTCAATATCCGAGTTACCAAGGACCACTGGAGAGGACAGAAATTTGTAGTCGCCCAACATAATAGAGACATCGGGAGCAACCAAACTAGAAGTCAAAAGCTTGCCGGGAGAAACAACTTGCATGACTTTGGGCATAACCTCAGTGTCAACATTATGCTTTGATGCAAATGGGAATGACAAGAAAGAATGTGATGCACCAGTATCAAAAAGTACTTTTGCAGGAACATCGTTAACATGAAGGTTACCCATGATGACATCTGACGAGCCCTCTGCCTGAGCTGCATTCATCATGTTGAACTTGGCGTGCTTGGGATTATGTTTGACCACTGCGGTACTGGAAGATCTCACAGGAGGAGGAGGAAGACACCTCTGATTGAAGCATTTGTTGGCATAGTGACCCTTCTGCTGACACTTGTTGCACGTGACCTCCGAGAGCGGACGGTGATACGGAGCACTTGATCTTGGAGCATGAGACGAAGTCTTGTTCTAAAAGCCTGGGTTGGGTGGGTGGGAAGATCCATTGCCACCTTTGCTCTTCTGCTGATAAGGCTGACGGAACGGAGGAGGAGGCAACCAATACTTTTGCTGCTTAGAAGCCACTTGAGTTGAGGAAGAAGAAGTCGCATCTCTGACTCGCTTCTTGGAAGCATCGCACTTCAGTTGGGTAGCCTCTTGCTTCAGTGCCATGTTGTAAAACTCATCGTACTTCTGCGGCTCAAACAGAACGAGAGCTAGTTGGAGATCTTCTCTGAGGCCACCTCTGAACTGATAAATCATGCTCTTCTCGTCAGGGACTTCTTTCTTAGAGAAATGTGCGAGCTTCTAAAACATGATGTTGTACTGGTAAACAGACAAGCTGCCTTGCTTCAAGTTGCGGAATTCCTCACGCTTGCTCTCAACAACACTCTGAGGAATGTGGTGAGCTTTGAAGTCTTGACGGAATTCATCCCAGGTAATCACACGGCCTCCTCTGGAATCTTTGTACGGTTGATACCACTCAGCAGCTTGGTCTTTGAATTGGAACGAAGCAAACTTGACAAAGTCCTCAGGCCTGACGTTGCTGCACTCGAAATGCTTGCAGATATCCACGAGCCAATCATCAGCGTCTGTTGCCTCAACACAGTTGCTGAAGGTCTTTGGCTGGTTAGCGAGGAACTGGTTGAGTGTAGCAAACTGATTCTGATTGTTGCCATGGCCATGATTCCCTTGGTTGCGCTCTTGCAAGATTTGCAAAAGCATCTGCGTGTTTGCATTGGTAGCAGCCATCACAGCTTGCCATGCCTCTGGAGGTGGAGGTGGTGGTGTAGGTTCAGGACTGTTGCGTGTTGACATCCGTTAGCAACTTGACAGACATATATTCAAGCTGAATCAAATGGATTGAAATTGTAACATATAGTCTTAACATCCGAACAAAATGAACGAATGCATTCCAATTGAAATGGTCACACTTCCATAAATTGAGAAGCCACTTAGATAGAGGTAGAAGAATAAAACAACAAGGTACGGACAAGAACAAATACTTGGTGAGGATTACCCAATCCCAAACTAAATATCCGCGGAAGAAATACTAGAGCTACATGAATTCCCACCTATGAAACTCCCGAACCTTTCTGGTTATGCAATCAGGTGTTGGGGATACAGGGGAAGCATAATATCTCACCCAAGGCTAGCAAATCCTACATCCAGCTGTATCCATCCTTCAACACATAACCAAGAAAACTTCGGAAATCATCTACCTCAACCTTCGAAAAGCATCAGTTATACGAGTTATGGCAATACTCCCGAACTCCCGCCCCAGTACTGGGTGGCGTCGAGGTTATCTCACCAACAACTGCATAAAAGAGATTTTCGATGTCTCAGTATCTCGGTATAGACCTCCTCCCAAGACCTCCTCCCAAGATCTCCTCCCAAGACATTCCGATCAGACTCGGTATCTCGGTAACTCAAGACACTTCGACGGGTTAAAACAAGACCAGCAACACCGCCCGAATGTGCCGACAAATCCCGATAGGAGCTGCACATATCTCTTTCTCAGGGCACACTCAGATGAGTAAGACGTCGGGTAGGCCAGCCCAGAGTTGCCCCTGGTAGCCCCGGACATCGCTCGGTTGGACCAACACTCAGAGGAGCACTGGCCCGAGGGGGTTAAAATAAGATGACCCTTGAGTCTGCAGAACCCAAGGGAAAGAAAAGGCTAGGTGGCGAATGGTAAGACCAATGTTGGGCATTGCTGGAAAAGCTTTAATCAAGGTGAAATATCAAGGGGTTCCCATTATAACCCAACCACGTAAGGAACGCAAAATCCGGGAACATAACACCGATATGACGGAAACTAGGGCGGCAAGAGTGGAACAAAACACTAGGCGAGAGGCCGAGCCTTCCACCCTTTACCAAGTATATAGATGCATTAAGATAACATGGCAATATAATGATATCCCAACAAGTAAATAAAAAATTTTCCAACAAGGAACGGCCTCCAATCTTCACCTGCAACTAGCAACGCTATAAGAGGGGGCTGAGCAAAGAGGTAACATAGCCAATCAATGGTTTGCTAGGACAAGGTGGGTTAGAGGTTTGACATGGCAATTTGGGAGGCTTGCGAGCAAGTGGTATGCATCGTAGCAATGGCATAGCAAAAGAGCGACCAAACTAGCATAACAAAGATAGTAGTGATTTCGAGGGTATGATCATCTTGCCTGCACAGTTGTCAGAGTTGACTGGATCCTCAAAAGCAAACTCAACGGGCTCCTCGTTAGTGAACTCGTCTCCCGGCTCTACCCAAACAAGACAAACAAGCAACAAGGACACAATCAACCACGTGCAAGGATCAAGCGATATGATGAAATGATGATATGCTATGCGGGATGCGATGCGGGATGCAAAATGCAAGATATGACAGAAAATGCATGAACCTGGCCTCAACTTGGAATTCCAAGTGTGCCACTGGAAATATGAGATGAAATCGCTTGAAAACGATATAAAGAACGCTGGAATCGGAGTTACGGTTTGGAAATGGCAAGCGATTCAAAAATGACACTGGTCTGCGATTTACAGCAAGTAGGCATCCAAATGCAATGAGATGAACATGCTACAGCACCCAAACATGACAACAAAGTACATGGCAGGGATGCACACAAGATGCTTAACAAAAGTCTAGCACTGAGCTATGGCCAATTCATCCATTAGGAGGTTCAAACAAGCATGGCAAAAACGCAAATGGTAAAACAGATCTCAGACTTAGTGAAATTAACACTTGTCTGGAATTTCAGATCATATAGCCCTCTTCGGAGCAACAAAACAACATGCTACAGGACCTGAACATGACAAAGAAAGACATGGCATGGAGCTACTCAACAAGCTTAACAAAAGTCCCTTAGTGATCTTGAGCCAAAAGGGATCACAAAATATACTAACAAGCACACGAACATAGCAAAAACATGATCAGTTTTCAGACTTCGTGAAAACTGGGACATGCTGAAACATAACTCACGAAGGCATGTTTACAAGCTCGATGCACTCACCGTGGTGCAAGTCATGGCAAGACAAGCATACATCCATCAAGAAGGCACAAAAAACAAGCTATACATGGCAATAACAATAGCATAGCATGCACGGATCAACTACAATAACATCGGCAAAATCGCAAACAAGTTGACGATCTGCCAAGATTCACAACGAAGCAGAAGTAGAGCTCGACTGACTCAAGCTAGGGTGCTCCATAATTGCAAACAAAGACATGGATGGATAGAGCACTACAATATTAACAAAACTCCCTTACTGATCATCCTCAAAAGAGGCACGGATCACTAGGAAACAACAAGAACATATGGCATCATGAACTAAACAATCCCAGGACTTAGTGAAATCACTAAGTCCCTGAAAACAGAATTAGCAAGTGCACCACTTTGCAAGCTTGCACAAGTCACCACACACATCCTAAAAATACATGGGTTGTACCTCTGGATAGATGACAAACCCTTAACAAAATATATGAAGAACTCACGGGCATATCATGCACACATTAATCATGGCAAAAATGACAAAAGTGCTAAACGGAGTAGCAGATCTGACAATTAACTCAAGTATCCCTCTTCTAATAGAATTTCGGGCATCAAGATGAACTCAAATGAAAATGATACAATGGAATGAAATGATATACTCTCTGAGATGACCATTTTGATATGCTATATGCCCAAATCGGAGCTACGGATGCAAAGTTACGGGGCCATGAACAGGGGCATATGGACTGAAAATTTAAGGACTTAGAGAAAAAAACAACCCCAAGATCTAGGGTTTGCACGGAAACTGAGGCGGCGGCGGCACTGTAGCTGTTCGTCGGGGAATAAGCAAGCAGCAGCCTGCGAGTGGAGGGAGGAGGCGGCGGCCGGCGTCGCCTGGGGCCGGCGATGGCGGGGGCGGCGGGGCCGGCGTGGAGGCGGCGACCGGCTCCGGCGAGCTTGGCCTTGGCGGCGGGCGGCGGAGGCGCGAGGCCGGGAGGCTGGCGAGGCGGAGGACGGGCGGCGGCGTGCTCCGGTCGCCGGAGTTGGTCGCCGGCGACGGCGAAGATCCGGCAAGGCGAGTGGAGCCGGGCGGCTCGGGCAGCTCGGCCGGGCGGCGGCGGATCTGGGCCCGCGCGGGCCTGCCTCGGGCCCCGCGGGCCGGCGCGGTGGGGAGGAGAGAGAGGAGGCGGCTGGGATGAGGTGGCGGCGTCCGATTGGGCCGGAGCGGTGGCGCGGCTGATGTGGCGGACCCTGATTCGTCGGGGTGATGTGGTGGCGGCGGTGGACACGTCTAGCGGCGGGATGGACACGTCCGGTGGCGCGAGGAGGAAGATGGCTAGGGTTCATCCGCGAATTTCGGGAGGGGAGCACATATTTATAGGTAGAGGGGGCTAGGAGAGTCCAAATGAGGTGCGGTTTTTGGCCACGCGATCGTGATCGAACGCTCTAGGACATGGAGCAGAGTTTGGTGGGTTTTGGGCCAAATTGGAGGGGTGTTGGGCTGCAACACACACGAGGCCTTTTCGGTCCCTCGGTTAACCGTTGGAGTACCAAACGAAGTCCAAATGGTACGAAACTTGACACGCGGTCTACCGGTAGTAAACCAAGGCGGCTTGGCAAGTCTCGGTCCAATCCGGAAATGTTTAATCCCCACACACGAAAGAAAGCTAGAAATGACCACCGGAGGAGAACGATGCGCCGAAATGCAAAATGGACAACGGGGAAAATGCTCGAATGCATGAGATGAACACGTATGCAAATGCAATGCACATGATGACATGATATGAGATGCATGACAACGATAACAACACACGGAGACAAAACCCGAACCCGAGAAAATAAATATAACTTAATGCTGGAAACGGCAAGAGTTGGAGTACAAATTGGGAAAGTTACATCCGGGGTGTTACAACACTCCACCACTACGAAAGGATCTCGTCCCGAGATCTAGGACTGAAAGAACGTCGGGTACTCAGAACGGAGGTGATCCTCGCGTTCCCAGGTAGCTTCACGGTCGGAATGGTGTGACCACTTGACTTTGAGAAATTTGATTGACTTGTTGCGAGTGTTACGTTCAGTCTCTTCAAGAATAGCAACTGGGTGCTCACGATAAGAGAGATCTTCTTGGAGCTCAATGTCCTCGAAGTTGACGGTGCGGTCAGGAGTCTTGAAGCACTTTCGAAGCTGAGAGACATGGAACACGTCATGAACATTTGCAAAGTTTGAAGGAAGCTCGAGTTGATAGGCGAGGTCGCCTCTCTTGCTGACAATCTTAAAAGGTCCCATGTATCTAGGGGCAAGCTTCCCTTTGATACCGAAGCGACGAGTACCTTTCATAGGAGAGACGCAGAGGTAAACATGATCTCCGATCTCGAAAGCCAAATCGCGGTGCTTACTATCATAGTAGCTCTTCTGACGGGATTGGGCTGCTTTGAGGTTATCCCGAATGACTTTGCACATTTCTTCTGCCTCTGTGATTAAGTCATTACCCAAAAGCTGACGTTCACCGGTTTCAGACCAGTTGAGAGGGGTACGGCACTTCCTGCCATACAGAATTTCAAAAGGGGCCTTGCCCGAACTTGCTTGAAAACTGTTGTTGTAGGAGAATTCAGCATAAGGAAGACAATCCTCCCACTTCATGCCGAAGGAGATCACACAAGCCCTGAGCATATCTTCAAGAATCTGGTTGACACGCTCGACTTGACCGCTTGTTTGAGGATGGAAAGCTGTGCTGAAGCGGATGTTGGTGCCCATGGCCTTCTGGAAAGAATCCCAAAACTTCGAGGTAAAGATGCTGCCACGGTCTAAAGAGATCACTTGAGGAATACCATGCAGAGAGACAATTCGAGAGGTATAGAGTTCCGCCAATTGAGCTGCAGTGATCGACTCTTTGATAGGCAGAAAATGAGCCACTTTGGTGAGTTTGTCGATGACAACGAATATATCATCATTGCCACGCTTGGACTTTGGAAACCCAGTCACGAAGTCCATTTCAATGTGGTCAAACTTCCATTCTAGAATGGCAAGAGGTTGGAGGAGACCCACTGGCCTTTGGTGTTCTGCCTTCACTCTTCTGCAGACATCACATACATTCATGAATTGAGCGATCTCGCGCTTCATTCGAGTCCACCAATAAGCTTGCTTAAGGTCCTGATACATCTTCGTGCTCCCAGGGTGGATGGAGAGGAGAGAATTGTGAGCCTCGTTCATGATCACTTTACGGAGGTCACCTTTGGGCACAACAATACGATCCTCGAAGAAGAGAGTGTCCTTGTCATCAAGGCGGTAGCACTTGTACTTGGACTGACTCTTGGCAATCCCAATCTTCACCTTTTTCACCATAGCATCAAGAAGCTGGGCTTGGCGAATCTGGTCTTCCAAGGTAGGAGAGACTTGAAGGTTGGCGAGGAAACCTTGAGGAACAACTTGCAGATTAAGTTTGCGGAAAGCTTCACAAAGCTCGGGTTGATAAGGCTTGAGAATCAGACTGTTGCAGTAAGCCTTCCTGCTCAAAGCGTCAGCAATCACATTGGCCTTGCCTGGAGTATACTCAATACTCGGATTATACTCTTGAATCATTTCGACCCATCGAGTTTGCCTGAGGTTGAGATTAGGCTGAGTGAAGATGTACTTGAGACTCTTGTGATCAGTGAAAATGTCCACTTTTCTTCCCAATAGAAGATGTCTCCAAGTCAAAAGAGCATGCACAACTGCCGCCAACTCGAGATCATGAGTGGGGTAGTTCTTCTCATTAGGCTTCAACTGGCGAGATGTATAAGCAACAACTTTCTTCTCTTGCATCAATACTGCGCCAAGACCTTGGAGAGAGGCATCACAAAAGACCTCGTACGGCTTGGATTCATCAGGTGGATTCAGAACTGGAGCAGTGATCAATTTCTCTTTCAAAGTGTTGAAAGCAATATCACACTCCGGAGACCAAACGTACTTGACGTGCTTCTGAAGAAGATTTGAGAGAGGCTTCGCGATCTTAGAAAAGTTTTCAACGAATCTTCGGCAATAGCTTGCGAGACCGAGAAAACTGCGGAGTTGCTTCACGTTCTGAGGAGGTTCCCAATTCACAATTGCAGACACCTTCTCAGGATTCACGGCAATGCCCTTGGCAGAGATGATATGACCAAGATAAAGAACCTCATCGAGCCAAAATTCACACTTGGAGAACTTGGCGTAGAACTGATGTTCTCTGAGCTTATCAAGAACCAAACGCAAGTGCTTGGCATGATCTTCCTTGTTCTTGGAGAAAACCAGAATGTCGTCGAGATAGACCAAAACGAAGTCATTGGTGTAGGCGTTGAAGATGAAGTTCATCATGCGAGAGAACGTCGGAGGAGCGTTGGCGAGGCCAAAAGACATGACAGTGTATTCATATGAACCAAAGCTTGTTCTGAATGCTGTCTTGGGAATATCTTCTTCACGAATGCGAATCTGGTGATAACCCATACGGAGATCAAGCTTGGAGAATACTTGGGCACCTTTGAGTTGTTCGAACAGCTCATTGATGTTGGGAAGTGGGTATTTGTTCTTGATGGTCTTCTTGTTCACTGGACGGTAATCAACACAAAGTCGGTCCGTTCCATCCTTCTTCTTCACAAAAAGAACACCACAACCCCACGGAGAAGAACTAGGCCGGATGAGACCCATTTTCTCTTGCATATCGAGTTGCTTCTTCAGCTCCTTCAACTCTTCAGGTCCGAGCTTGTAAGGACGCTTGCAAACAGGTTCCGTACCAGGCTCAAGATCAATAACGAATTCAACTGGCCGGTGCGGAGGCATTCCTGGGAGCTCTTCTGGAAAGACGTCTTGATATTCGCAAACGACTGGAATTTGAGAGATGGCATCCAATTCACCCTTCTCATTGAGAGAAAACAGACGAATGGTATCCTCACGAGCGGCAAAGACAATTACATCCTCAGACGAATGAGTCAATTGAATCTGCCTGGCTGCACAATCAAGCTGAGCCTTGTGCTTAGAAAGCCAATCCATTCCGAGAATAAGATCAATATCTGAGTTACCAAGCACCATAGGAGAAGAAAGGAACTTGTAGTCGCCCAATGTGATAGTAACATCTGGAGCCATCATTTTGGTGTTCATGAACAAACCCGGAGAAGAAACCGCTATCGGCTTAGGCAAATCAATAGTATGCACATCATGCATGGATGCAAAAGGCTTCGACAAAAATGATAAAGATGCACCAGTGTCAAAAAGAACTCTTGCGGGAATGTCATTAACAGGAAGGTTACCCATGATCACATCTGGTGATTCCTCCGCCTGAGCTGCATTCAGCAAGTTGACCTTGGCGGACTTGGGGTTATGCTTGACCACAGCTGTACTTGCCGATCTGACAGGAGGAGGAGGAAGACGCCTCTGGTTGAAACACTTGTTGGCATAGTGACCCTTCTGTTGGCACTTGTTGCACGTGACCTCTGAAAGCGGACGGTGATACGGAGCACTCGATCTTGGAGGTTGAGACGAAGTCTTGTTCTGAAAGCCAGGGTTGGGTGGGTGGGAAGAACCACTGCCACCTTTGCTCTTCTGCTGATACGGCTGACGGAACGGAGGAGGAGGAAGCCAAAACTTCTGCTGCTTGGCCACTTGAGTAGAGGAAGAAGGAGTAACATCTCTGACTCGCTTCTTGGAAGCATCACACCTCAACTGAGCAGCCTCTTGCTTCAGTGCCATGTTGTAGAACTCATCGTATCTCAAGGGTTCGAAGAGGACAAGAGCTAGCTGAATTTCTTCTCTCAGACCACCCCTGAACTGGTATATCATGCTCTTCTCATCAGGGACGTCCTGCTTGGCAAAGCGGGCGAGCTTCTGAAACAACTTGTTGTAGTCATAGACAGACAAAGAGCCTTGCTTCAGATTGCGGAATTCCTCACGCTTGCTTTCAACCACGCTCTGCGGAATATGATGAGCTCGGAAATCTCGACGGAAATCATCCCAAGTGATAACACGTCCACCTCTGGAGTCCTTGTACTGCTGGAACCATTCTGCAGCTTGATCTTTGAGTTGGAAGGAAGCGAACTTGACAAAGTCCTCAGGCCTGACGTTACTGCACTCGAAATGCTTACACAGATCCACAAGCCAATCGTCAGCATCGGTTGCCTCAACACAATTGCTGAAAGTCTTTGGCCCATTAGCAAGGAACTGGTTGAGTGTAGCAAAGTGACTCTGATTGCTGCCTTGATTCCCTTGACTGCCTTGATTGCGCTCTTGGAGAATTTGCATGATCAGCTGTGTGTTTGCATTGGTTGCGGCCATCACAGCTTGCCATGCCTCTGGAGGAGGTGGAGGTGGTGGCGGATCAGGATTCGGAGTCGTGCGCGTTGGAGGAGCCATCCTGAAGAGGTTGACCACCATTAGCACATGAAGATAAATATTGAAGCTGAATCCAACGGAATGAAAATTGCAACATATAGTCTTCACATCCGAACAAAATGAACGAATGCATTCCTCTTGAAATGGTCACATATCCATAAATTGAGAAGCCACGCAGAATTAAGGTAGAGAAATAAATCAACAAGTTACGGATCAAGAACGAATAATCGGTAAGAAATCCCAATCTCAAACCAATATCCGTGGAAGAAAAACTAGAGCTACTAGAATTCCCACCTATGAAACTCCCGAACCTTTCCGGTTATGCAATCAGGTGTTGGGGATACAGGGGAAGCATAATATCTCACCCAAACTAGCAAATCCTACATCCAGCTGTATCCATCCTTCAACACATAACCAAGAAACCTTCGGAAACCATCTACCTCAACCTTCGAAAAGCATCCGTTATACAAGTTATGGCGATACTCCCGAACTCCCGCCCCAGTACTGGGTGGCGTCGAGGTTATCTCACCAACGAACTGCATAAAAGAGATTTTCGATGTCGGCGTACTAAACTCAGGTATTCCAGAACTGCAACGATAAAATTATGATGACAACACCTCAGAGCTCAACTCCCCGGGACACTTCCACTAAACCCCTGACAGGAGGCACCAAGACAATGTTCTCATAATAAAACCATCGGAACGATTCCAAGATACCCGCGTGATCCTAATTTTTTTTAAGTGAAATTTGAGAAGAGAAGAGTCCAAACTCTACGTCAGGATGCCTTACCAGAGCGATGAGGAGACTGGGAAGTAAAAAGAATTCCTAAACTCTCCGATATATAATTCCTAAATGACTCAAAACATTTTTCTAGACACAACTCGGCCGCTAAAAACAATCAAGCAATGGGGCTCCTAAGGTCGGGGAAGGCTCTGATTACCAACTTGTAACACCCTCGATGCGACTATAGCTCCCACGTGTCGAGACACGACTCAGAGACATAATCGCATTGAAGGCATATGTCACAAGTTAGGCAATCTTCACAACATCCCATGTAATAATAATAAAGGGGAGATAACATAGTTGGCTTACACTCGCCACATCAATAAGTACATAAATAACATTACATCATCCATACACTCAAGGCCCGACTACGGCGCCAAAATAAAAGAGAACCCAACATGCGACACGGTCCCAATCACCCCCAACTGGGCACCACAACTGATCATCGGGAAAGGAAACGTAGTATCGTTGAGAGTCTTCGTCGAACTCCCACTTGAGCTCATACGCGTCTCCTGGAGCGGAACCATCGGGCCCTGCATCTGGTGTAATAGTAATCTGTGAGCCACAGGGACTCAGCAATCTCGCACCCTCGTGATCAAGACTATTTAAGCCTATGGGTAAGGCAAGGTAAAATATGAGTGGAGCTGCAGCAAGCGACTAGCAAGTATGGCGGCTAACTTATTCGCAAAAGAGAGCGAGAAGAGGAGGCAAAGCACGAGCGAGAAACTAGAGAGCAACCTGCGCAAACATTACTCCAACACCGTGTCCACTTCCCGGACTCCGCCGAGAAGAGGCCATCACGGTAACACACTCAGTTGATTCATTTTAATTAAATTAAGGTTCAAGTTATCTACAACCGGACATTAACAAATTCCCATCTGCCCATAACTGCGGGCACGACTTTCGAAAGTTCAATCCCTGCAGGGGAGTCCCAACTTAGCCCATGACAAGCTCTCACGGTCAACGAAGGAATAGACCTCCTCCCAAGACATTCCGATCAGACTCGGTATCTCGGTAACTCAAGACACTTCGACAGGTTAAAACAAGACCAGCAACACCGCCCGAATGTGCCGACAAATCCCGATAGGAGCTGCACATATCTCTTTCTCAGGGCACACTCAGCTGAGCAAGACGTCGGGTAGGCCAGCCTAGAGTTGCCCCTGGTAGCCCCGGACATCGCTCGGTTGGACCAACACTCAGAGGAGCACTGGCCCGGGGGGGGGGGTTAAAATAAGATGACCCTTGAGTCTGCAGAACCCAAGGGAAAGAAAAGGCTAGGTGGTGAATGGTAAGACCAATGTTGGTCATTGCTGGAAAAGCTTTAATCAAGGCGAAATATCAAGGGGTTCCCATTATAACCCAACCGCGTAAGGAACGCAAAATCCGGGAACATAACACCGATATGACGGAAACTAGGGCGGCAAGAGTGGAACAAAACACTAGGCGAGAGGCCGAGCCTTCCACCCTTTACCAAGTATATAGATGCATTAAGATAACATGGCAATATAATGATATCCCAACAAGTAAATAAAGATGTTCCAACAAGGAACGGCCTCCAATCTTCACCTGCAACTAGCAACGCTATAAGAGGGGCTGAGCAAAGTGGTAACATAGCCAATCAACGGTTTGCTAGGACAAGGTGGGTTAGAGGTTTGACATGGCAATTTGGGAGGCTTGCAATCAAGTGGTAGGCATCGTAGCAATGGCATAGCAAAAGAGCGAGCAAACTAGCATAGCAAAGATAGTAGTGATTTCGAGGGTATGATCATCTTGCCTGCACAGTTGTCAGAGTTGACTGGATCCTCAAAAGCAAACTCAACGGGCTCCTCGTTAGCGAACTCGTCTCCCGGCTCTACCCAAACAAGACAAACAAGCAACAAGGACACAATCAACCACGTGCAAGGATCAAGCAATATGATGAAATGATGATATGCTATGCGGGATGCGATGCGGGATGCAAAATGCAAGATATGACAGAAAATGCATGAACCTGGCCTCAACTTGGAATTCCAAGTGTGCCACTGGAAAGATGAGATGAAATCGCTTGAAAACGATATAAAGAACGCCGGAATCGGAGTTACGGTTTGGAAATGGCAAGCGATTCAAAAATGACACCGGTCTGCGATTTACAGCAAGTAGGCATCTAAATGCAATGAGATGAACATGCTACAGCACCCAAACATGACAACAAAGTACATGGCAGGGATGCACACAAGATGCTTAACAAAAGTCTAGCACTGAGCTACGGCCAATTCATCCATTAGGAGGTTCAAACAAGCATGGCAAAAACGCAAATGGTAAAACAGATCTCAGACTTAGTGAAATTAACACTTGTCTGGAATTTCAGATCATATAGCCCTCTTCGGAGCAACAAAACAACATGCTACAGGACCTGAACATGACAAAGAAAGACATGGCATGGAGCTACTCAACAAGCTTAACAAAAGTCCCTTAGTGACCTTGAGCCAAAAGGGATCACAAAATATACTAACAAGCACACGAACATAGCAAAAACATAATCAGTTTTCAGACTTAGTGAAAACTGGGACATGCTGAAACATAACTCACGAAGGCATGTTTACGAGCTCGATGCACTCACCGCGGTGCAAGTCATGGCAAGACAAGCATACATCCATCAAGAAGGCACAAAAACCAAGCTAGACATGGCAATAACAATAGCATAGCATGCACGGATCAACTACAATAACATCGGCAAAATCGCAAACAAGTTGACGATCTGCCCAGATTCACAACGAAGCAAAAGTAGAGCTCGATTGACTCAAGCTAGGGTGCTCCATAATTGCAAACAAAGACATGGATGGATATAGCACTACAATATTAACAAAACTCCCTTACTGATCATCCTCAAAAGAGGAACGGATCACTAGGAAACAACAAGAACATATGGCATCATGAACTAAACAATCCCAGGACTTAGTGAAATCACTAAGTCCCTGAAAACAGAATTAGCAAGTGCACCACTTTGCAAGCTTACACAAGTCACCACACACATCCTAAAAATACATGGGTTGCACCTCTGGATAGGTGACAAAACCCTTAACAAAACATATGAAGAACTCACGGGCATATCATGCACACATTAATCATGGCAAAAATGACAAAAGTGCTAAACGGAGTAGCAGATCTGACAATTAACTCAAGTATCCCTCTTCTAACAGAATTTCTGGCATCAAGATGAACTCAAATGAAAATGATGCAATGGAACGAAATGATGTACTCTCTGAGATGAACATTTTGATATGCTATATGCCCAAATCGGAGCTACGGATGCAAAGTTACGGGGCCGCGAACAGGGGCATATGGACTGAAAATTTAAGGACTTGGAGAAAAAAACAACCCGAGATCTAGGGTTTGCACGGAAACCGAGGCGGCGGCGGCACTATAGCTGTTCGTCGGGGAAGAAGCAAGCAGCAGCCTGCGAGTGGAGGGAGGAGGCAGCAGCCGGCGTCGCCTAGGGCCGGCAATGGCCGGGGCGGCGGGGCCGGCGTGGAGGCGGCGGCCGGCTCCGGCGAGCTTGGCCTTGGCGGCGGGCGGCGGAGGCGCGAGGCCGGGAGGCTGGCGAGGCGGAGGAAGGGCGGCGGCGTGCTCCGGTCGCCGGAGTTGGTCGCCGGCGACGGCGAAGATCTGGCAAGGCGAGCGGAGCCGGGCGGCTCGGGCAGCTCGGCCGGGCGGCGGCGGATCTGGGCCCGCGCGGGCCTGCCTCGGGCCCCGCGGGCCGACGCGGTGGGGAGGAGAGAGGAGGCGGCTGGGATGAGGTGGCGGCGTCCGATTGGGCCGGAGCGGTGGCGAGGCTGATGTGGCGGACCCTGATTCGTCGGGGTGATGTGGCGGCGGCGGTGGACACGTCCAGCGGTGGGATGGACACGTCCGGTGGTGCGAGGAGGAAGATGGCTAGGGTTCATCCGCGAATTTCGGGAGGGGAGCACATATTTATAGGTAGAGGGGGCTAGGAGAGTCCAAATGAGGTGCGGTTTTCGGCCACGCGATCGTGATCGAATGCTCTAGGACATGGAGCAGAGTTTGGTGGGTTTTGGGCCAAATTGGAGGGGTGTTGGGCTGCAACACACACGAGGCCTTTTCGGTCCCTCGGTTAACCGTTGGAGTACCAAACGAAGTCCAAATGGTACGAAACTTGACAGGCGGTCTACCGGTAGTAAACCAAGGCGGCTTGGCAAGTCTCGGTCCAATCCGGAAATGTTTAATCCCCACACACGAAAGAAAGCTAGAAATGACCACCGGAGGAGAACGAAGCGCCGGAATGCAAAAGGGACAATGGGGAAAATGCTCGAATGCATAAGATGAACACGTATGCAAATGCAATGCACATGATGACATGATATGAGATGCATGACAATGATAACAACACACGGAGACAAAACCCGAACCCGAGAAAATAAATATAACTTAATGCCGGAAACGGCAAGAGTTGGAGTACAAATTGGGAAAGTTACATCCGGGGTGTTACATACAATAAGGGAAAAAGATACATAGTTGGCTTACACTCGCCACGTCACACAAATAGCATAAATAACATTACATTCATCCAGTTACACTCAAGGTCTGACTACGGAACCAAAATAAAGATAAACCCCAAATGCAACAATGTCCCCGATCGCCCCAACTGGGCAC
This sequence comes from Triticum aestivum, assembly GCF_018294505.1. Lineage (NCBI taxonomy): Eukaryota > Viridiplantae > Streptophyta > Magnoliopsida > Poales > Poaceae > Triticum > Triticum aestivum. Next base: position 185,554,212 of record NC_057806.1, read on the forward strand.
CACTACTGATCATCTGGAAAGGAAACGTAGTGTCATCCCGAGTCCTCATAGAACTCCCACTTGAGCTTAGTCGAATCCCCTGGAGCGGTATCATCGGTCCCTGCATCTGGTTTTGGAAGGAATCTGTGAGTCACGGGAACTCAGCAATCTCACACCCTCGTGATCAAGACTATTTAAGCTTATAGGAAGGGTAAAAGGTATGAGGTGGAGCTGCAACAAGAGACTAGCATAAATGGTGGCTAAACATATGCAAAAGAGAGCGAGAAGAGAAGGCAAACCCACGGTCGATGAAATATGATCAAGAAGTGATCCTAGAACAACATATGATCAAACATAACTCGAGACCGTGTTCTTTTCCCGGACTCCGCCGAAAAGAGACCATCACGGCCACACACTCAGTTGATTCATTTTAATTAAGTTAAGTTCAGGTTTTCTACAACCGGACATAACAAATTCCCATCTGCCCATAACCGCGGGCACGACTTTTGAAAGTTCAAATCCCTGCAGGGGTGTCCCAACTTAGCCCATCACAAGCTCTCATGGTCAACGAAGGATATTCCTTCTCCCAAGACAATCCGATCAGACTCGGCATCCCGGTTATAAAACATCTCGACAATGGTAAAAAAAGTCCAGCAACGCCGCCCGAATGTGCCGACAAATCCTGATAGGAGCTGCACATATATCGTTCTCAGGGCACACCCAGATGAGACATCCTACGAGTAAAACCAACCCTCAAGTTGCCCTGAGGTGGCCCCGTAGTCTACTCGGTTCGGACCAACACTCAGAGGAGCACTGGCCCGGGGGGGGGGGGTTTAAATAAAGATGACCCTTGGGCTCCGGAAACCCAAGGGAAAAAGAGGCTAGGTGGCAAATGGTAAAACCAATGTTGGGCATTGCTGGAGGAGTTTTATTCAAGGCGAACTGTCAAGGGGTTTCAATTATAACCCAATAGTGTAAGGAACGCAAATTCAAGGAACATAACACCGGTATAACGGAAACTAGGGCGGCAAGAGTGGAACAAAACACAAGGCATAAGGCCGAGCCTTCCACCCTTTACCAAGTATATAGGTGCATTAAAATAGACAAGATATAATAATGATATCTCAACAATAAACAAGTTCCAACAAGGAACAAACTCCAATCTTCACCTGCAACTAGCAACGCTATAAGAGGGGCTGAGCAAAGCGGTAACATAGCCAAACAACGGTTTGCTAGGACAAGGTGGGTTAGAGGTTTGACATGGCAATATGGGAGGCATGAAAAGCAGGTGATAGGTATCGTAGCATAGGCATAGCAAAAGAGCGAGCATTTAGCAAGCAAAGATAGAAGTGATTTCGAGGGTATGTTCATCTTGCCTGCAAAGTTCTCCGAGTTGACTTGATCCTCGTAAGCGTACTCAACAGGCTCCTCGATCACGTACTCGTCTCCCGGCTCTACCCAAAGCAAGAAACACAAGCAAAGGGAGAACAATCAACCACGTCCAATGCACAAGCAACATGATGCAAAACATGTCATGAGATGCGGGATGCGGTATGCGGTGCATATGCATGATTTGGAAAAGAATGATTGAACCTGGCCTCAACTAGGAAATCCAAGAGTGCCACTGAAAAGAGGAGTTGATTTCGGTTGAAATCGATATAAAGACCACCGGAATAGGATGCACGGTTTGGAAATGACAAGCAAAACAAATATGGCACCGGTCTGCAATTAACAGCACGAGACCATCTAAATGCATCAAGAACAACATGCTACAACACTCCAACATGAGAACAAAATACATGGCAGGGATCCACTCAAGATGCTTGACAAAAGATGAACAATGAGCTACGGCTAATTCACTCAATAGCAGGCTCAAACAAGCATGGCAAAAGTGCAAAAAAAATATCAGGTTTCAGACTTAGTGAAATAACGACATGTCACGAATTTAACATCAGGAAGCAATGTTTAGAGCACGAAAACTACATGCTACAGGAACATATCATGGCAAAGCAAGTCATGGCATGAAGCTACTCAAAGCATAAAACAAAAGTCCATTACTGACCATAAGCCAAAAGGGATCAGAAAATACAATTGCAACCACGTGAACATAGCAATTAACGTTAACAGATTCAGACTTAGTAGAAAACTGGAACATGGCAAAACAGACAACAAGTAGGCATGTTTACAAGCTCTATGCACTCACCACAAGGCATTGCATGACAAACTAAGCATACACCCATCAAGTATACATGGCATAGAAGCTAAACATGGCAAGAACAATAACATAGCATGCACGGATCAACTACAACAAGCTCGACAAAACTGCTAAACATGTTAACAATCTGCCAGGAACATTTTATAGCAAAAGTAGAGCTCGATTGACTCAAGCTAGGGTACTCCATAAATGCAAACAAAGACATGGATGGATAGAGCACCACAATATCTACAAAACATCCTTACTGATCATGCTCAAACGAGGCATGGATCACTAGGTATCAACATGAACACATGGCATAAAAATATAGACAGAGCAGTGACTTAGAATATTTCTAAGTCCCTGAAATCAGTAACAATAAGTAAGCTACTTTGCATGCTTGTGCTAGTCACCACAGAGATCACAAAAATACATGGCATACACCCCTGTAAAGATGGCATGGCATACTTCAAAACACATGTAGGGCTCAAGATCATAGCATGCACACATTAATCATGGCAAAAAATGACAAAAGTGCATTTGCTGATAAGAATCTGAAACTAACATCACATAACCCTCTTCCAACAACATTTAGGACATCAAGATGAGCTCAAATGAAAATGATGCAATGAGATGAAATGAAGTACTCGTCTAGACAAACATTTTTATATGCTACACGCACGAATCGGAGTCACGAATGCAGAGTCACGAGTTGATGAAGTATGCAAAATAATTAGGGTCCGGGGAGAAAGTCAACCGAGATTTTCAGATCTGAGATCCAGGGCACTGTAGCAGCTTGGATTTCGAGGTCCGCTGGGGTACTGTTAGCCGGAGAGTCGGGGATCGCCGGATCCGGGGACTTGTCGCGGTGGCCGGTCGAAGAGGAGACGACGGAGGGTGGCCGGAGAGGAAACCACGATGGCTCGGGCGCGGCGAGGTGGCCGCGGGCGGCGCCGGAGTGCAACTGCGGCGGGGCGGCGCCGAGGCGGAGGTCGGCGCGGTGGCGGCGGGCGGCGGGGCGCGGCGCCAGCGGCGGGGGCGAGGAGGAAGGTGTCGGGGCGAGGAGGCAGGCGGCGGCGGCGCGCCTCTGGGCCAGGAGGGCCGGACGCGGGCCGAACGCGGGCCTGGCGGCGGAGTGGGGCGGCGAAGTGGGCACGCCCGGCACATGGCGCGTCGGGAGTGGGTGGCGGCGGTGTGGCCGGCCGGATCAGATGTGTCCGGCCGCGCAGAGGAGTTGGGAGCTAGGTTAGGGGTGGAGGAGACCTGGAAATTTCGGGGGGAGGCCTTTATATAGAGGTACAGGGAGCTAGGAGGCTCCAAATGAGGTGCGGTTTTCGGCCACGCAATCGTGATCAAACGATCTAGGTGATGGAGGAGATTTAGGTGGGATTTGGGCCACTTTGGAGGGGTGTTGGGCTGCAACACACGCGAGGCCTTTTCGGTCCCTCGGTTAACCGTTGGAGTATCAAACGAAGTCCAAATGGCACGAAACTTGACAGGCGGTCTACCGGTAGTAAACCAAGGCCACATGGCAAGTCTCGGTCCAATACGAGAACGTTCAGTACCCGCACACGAAAAGAGGTAGAAAGGGACACCGGAGGACATAGGAGCGCCGGAATGCAAAATGGACAACGGGGAAAATGCTCGGATGCATGAGACGAACACGTATGCAAATGCGATGTACATGATGACATGATATGAGATGCATGAAAAAGACAAAAGCACACGAAGACAAAAACCCAACAACGAGGAAATATCATAACTTAGTGCAAGAAATGGCAAGAGTTGGAATACAAATAAGGTAGGTTACATCCAGGGTGTGACAACACTCCACCACTACGAAAGGATCTCGTCCCGAGATCTAGGGCTGGAAAAACTCCGGGTACTCAGAATGGAGGTGGTCCTCGCGTTCCTAGGTGGCTTTAGGTCGGAATGATGTGACCACTTGACTTTCAGGAATTTGATAGACTTGTTGCGAGTCTTGCACTCAGCTTCTTCAAGAATAGCAACGGGGTGCTCACGATAAGATAGGTCTTGTTGGAGATCAATCTCTTCAAAGTTGATGGTGCGGTTAGGAGTCTTGAAACACTTGCGGAGCTGAGAGACATGAAACACATCGTGCACGTTTGCAAAGTTGGAGGGAAGCTCAAGATGATAGGCGAGATCGCCTCTTTTGCTAATGATCTTGAAAGGACCCACGTATCTAGGGGCAAGCTTCCCTTCGATACTGAAGAGACGAGTACCTTTCATTGGAGAGGCGCGGAGGTAGACATGGTCTCCGATCTCGAAAGCCAAGTCACGATGCTTGCTATCATAGTAACTCTTCTGGCGCAATTGCGCGGCTTTGAGATTATCATGAATGACTTTGCACATTTCTTCTGCCTCTGTGATCAAGTCATTTCCAAGAAGTTGACGTTCACCAGTCTCTGACCAGTTAAGAGGAGTACGACACTTCCTGCCATAGAGAATCTCAAATGGGGCCTTGCCCGAACTCGCTTGGAAGCTGTTGTTGTAGGAGAACTCAGCATATGGAAGACAATCTTCCCACTTCATACCGAAAGAGATGACACAAGCCCTGAGCATATCTTCAAGAATTTGATTTACTCGCTCGACTTGGCCACTGGTTTGAGGATGAAAAGTTGTGCTGAAGCGAATGTTGGTGCCCATGGCCTTCTGAAAAGAATCCCAGAACTTAGAGGTAAAGATGATGCCACGATCTAAAGATATCAACTACTGAATGCCGTGCAGAGAGACAATCCTGCAGGTATATAGCTCTGCCAACTGAGTTGTTGTGATTGATTCTTTGATAGGAATAAAATGAGCCACTTTAGTGAGTTTGTCGCTGACAACGAAGATAGCATCATTGCCACACTTGGACTTTGGAAATCCAGTCACGAAGTCCATCTCAATATGGTCAAACTTCCATTCTGGAATGGCAAGTGGTTGGAGGAGACCAACTGGTCGTTGGTGTTCTACTTTCACTCTTCTACAGACATCACATTCATTCACGAACTAACCAATATCACGCTTCATTCGAGTCCACCAATACGACTGCTCGAGGTCCTGGTACATCTTTGTACTTCCAGGGTGGATAGAGAGGAGTGAATTGTGAGCCTCGTTCATAATGACTTTACGAAGGTCACCTTTAGGAACAACAATGCGATCCTCGAAGAATAGAGTATCCTTGTCATCAAGACGATAGCACTTGTGCTTGGGTTGACTCTTGGCAATCCCAATCTTTACCTTCTTCACCATAGCATCAAGAAGTTGAGCCTCGCGAATCTGATCTTCCAAAGTAGGAGAGACTTGGAGGTTGGCAAGGAATCCTTGAGGAACGACTTGGAGATTGAGTTTGCGGAAAGCTTCACAAAGCTCGGGTTGGTAAGGCTTGAGAATCAAACTGTTGCAGTAAGCCTTCCTACTCAATGCATCAGCAATTACATTAGCCTTTCCTGGAGTATATTCAATACTCGGATTATACTCTTGAATCATTTCGACCCAACGAGTCTACCTGAGGTTGAGATTAGGCTGAGTGAAGATGTACTTGAGACTCTTGTGATCAGTGAAGATGTCCACTTTTCTTCCCAATAAGAGATGTCTCCAAGTTAAAAGAGCATGGACAACTGCCGCCAACTCGAGGTCATGAGTGGGGTAGTTCTTTTCGTTGGGCTTCAACTGGCAAGAGATATAAGCCACAACTTTCTTCTCTTGCATCAACACAGCACCAAGACCTTGAAGGGAAGCATCACAAAAGACCTCGAACGGTTTGGATTCATCAGGAGGAGTCAGAATTGGAGCAGTGACTTCTCTTTCAGGGTGTTGAAAGCGATGTCACATTCAGGCGACCAGACACACTTCACATGCTTCTAGAGAAGGTTGGAAAGAGGCTTCGCGATCTTTGAGAAGTTCTCAATGAACCTTCGACAATAGCTTGCGAGCCCAAGGAAGTTGCGAAGTTGCTTCACATTCTGAGGTGGTTCCCAATTCACAATTGCAGACACCTTCTCAGGATTAATAGCTATGCCCTTGGAAGAGATGATATGCCCAAGGTAGAGAACCTCATCGAGCCAGAACTTGCACTTTGAAAACTTCGCATAGAACTGATGTTCTCTGAGTTTATCTAGCACCAATCTCAAATGCCTGGCATGATCCTCCTTATTCTTGGAAAAGACCAAAATGTCATCGAGGTAGACCAAGACGAAGTCATTTGTGTAGGCGTTGAAGATGAAGTTCATCATGCGAGAGAATGTTGGAGGAGCGTTGACAAGGCCGAAAGACATGATAGTGTATTCATATGAACCATAGCTTGTTTTGAGTGCTGTCTCGGGGATATCTTCTTCACGAATGCGAATCTGATGATAACCCATACGGAGATCAAGCTTGGAGAAAACTTGAGCACCTTTGAGTTGTTCGAAAAGCTCATTCATGTTGGGAAGTGGGTACTTGTTCTTTATGGTCTTATTGTTCAATGGACGGTAGTCGACACAAAGTCGGTCCGTTCCATCCTTCTTCTTGACGAAAATAACACCACAACCCCATGGAGAAGAACTAGGTCGGATGAGACCCATTCGCTCTTGAATATCGAGTTGTTTCTTTAGCTCCTTCAACTCTTCAGGTCCAAGCTTGTAAGGACGTTTGCAAACAGGTTCCGTGCCAGGCTCAAGATCGATGACGAATTGAACTGGCCGGTGCGGCAGCATTCCTAGAAGCTCTTCTGGAAAGACGTCTTGATATTCCCAAACGATTGGAATCTGAGAGATGGCATCCAGCTCTCCCTTCTCATTGAGTGAAAACAGTCGAATGGTATCATCATGAGCAGCAAAGACGATAGCATCCTTAGACGAATGTGTCAATTGAATTTGTCTGGCAGCACAATCAAGGTGAGCCTTAAGCTTAGAAAGCCAATCCATTCCGAGAATAAGATGAATATCCGAGTTACCAAGGACCACTGGAGAGGACAGAAATTTGTAGTCGCCCAACATGATAGAGACATCGGGAGCAACCAAACTAGAAGTCAAAAGCATGCCGGAAGAAACAACTTGGATGTCTTTGGGCATAACCTCAGTGTCGACATTGTGCTTTGATGCAAATGGGAATGACAAGAAACAATGCGATGCACCAGTATCGAAAAGTACTTTTGTAGGAACATCGTTACCATGAAGGTTACCCATGATAACATCTGACGAGTCCTTTGCCTGAGCTGCATTCATCATGTCGAACTTGGCGTGCTTGGGATTATGTTTGACCACTGCAGTACTGGAAGATCTCATAGGAGGAGGAGGAGGAAGACGCCTCTGATTGAAGCATTTGTTGGCATAGTGACCCTTCTGCTGACACATGTTGCACGTGACCTCCGAGAGCGGACGGTGATATGGAGCACTTGATCTTGGAGCATGAGACGAAGTCTTATTCTGAAAGCCTGGGTTGGGTGGGTGGGAAGATCCATTGCCACCTTTGCTCTTCTGCTGATAAGGCTGATGGAACGGAGGAGGAGGCAACCAATACTTTTGCTGCTTAGAAGCCACTTGAGTTGAGGAAGAAGAAGTCGCATATCTGACTCGCTTCTTGGAAGCATCGCACTTCAGTTGGGCAGCCTCTTGCTTCAGTGCCATGTTGTAAAACTCATCGTACTTCTGCGGCTCAAACAGAATGAGAGCTAGTTGGAGATCTTCTCTGAGGCCACCTTTGAACTGATAAATCATGCTCTTCTCGTTAGGGATGTCTTGCTTAGAGAAACGGGCGAGCTTCTAAAACATGATGTTGTACTGGTAAACAGACAAGGTGCCTTGCTTCAAGTTGTGGAATTCCTCACGCTTGCTCTCAACAACACTCTGAGGAATGTGGTGAGCTTTGAAGTCTTGACGGAATTCATCCCAGGTAATCACCTGGCCTCCTCTGGAATCTTTGTACTGTTGATACCACTCAGCAGCTTGGTCTTTGATTTGGAACGAAGCAAACTTGACAAAGTCCTCAGGCCTGATGTTGCTGCACTTGAAATGCTTGCAGATATCCACGAGCCAATCATCAGCGTCTGTTGCCTCAACACAATTGCTGAAGGTCTTTGGCTGGTTAGCGAGGAACTAGTTGAGTGTAGCAAACTGATTCTGATTGTTTCCATGGCCATGATTCCCTTGGTTGCGCTCTTGCACGATTTGCAAAAGCATCTGCGTGTTTGCATTGGTAGCGGCCATCACAGCTTGCCATGGCTTTGGAGGTGGAGGTGGTGGTGGCGGTTCAGGATTGTTGTGCGTTGGAGGGGCCATCCTGAAGAGGGTGACATCCGTTAGCAACTTGACAGACATATATTCAAGCTGAATCAAATGGATTGAAATTGCAACATATAGTCTTAACATCCGAACAAAATGAACAAATGCATTCTAATTGAAATGGTCACACTTCCATAAATTGAGAAGCCACTTAGATAGAGGGTGAGGATTACCCAATCCCAAACCAAATATCCGCGGAAGAAATACTAGAGCTACATGAATTCCCACCTATGAAACTCCCGAACCTTTCTGGTTATGCAATCAGGTGTTGGGGATACAGGGGAAGCATAATAAAGTGATGCAAAGTAAAAAGTAAAAGCAAAGTAAAAGCAAAGCAATAATAAAGTGATGGAGATTGATATGATGAGAAAGAGACCCGGGGGCCATAGGTTTCACTAGTGGCATCTCTCAAGAGCATAAGTATTCTACGGTGGGTGAACAAATTACTGTTGAGCAATTGACAGAATTGAGCATAGTTATAAGAATATCTAGGTATGATCATGTATATAGGCATCACGTCCGAGACAAGTAGACCGAAACGATTCTACATCTACTACTATTACTCCACTCATCGACCGCTATCCAGCATGCATCTAGAGTATTAAGCTAAAAACAGAGTAACGCCTTAAGCAAGATGACATGATGTAGAGGGATAGTTTCATGCAATATGACAAAAACCCCATCTTGTTATCCTTGATGGCAACAATACAATACGTGCCTTGCTGCCCCTTCTGTCACTGGGAAAGGACACCGCAAGATCGAACCCAAAGCTAAGCACTTCTCCCATGGCAAGAAAAACCAATCTAGTAGGCCAAACCAAACTGATAATTCGAAGAGACTTGCAAAGATAACCAATCATACATAAAAGAATTCAGAGAAGATTCAAATATTATTCATAGATAGACTTGATCATAAACCCACAATTCATCGGTCTCAACAAACACATTGCAAAAAGAAGATTACATTGAATAGATCTCCACGAGAGAGGGGGAGAACATTGTATTGAGATCCAAAAAAAGAGAAGAAGCCATCTAGCTACTAGCTATGGACTCGTAGGTCTGAAATAAACTACTCACACTTCATCGGAGGGGCTTGGATGATGATGTAGAACCCCTCCGTGATCGATGCCCCCTCCGGCGGAGCTCCGAAACAGGCCCCAAGATGGGATCTCGTGGATACAGAAAGTTCCGGCGGTGGAATTAGGTTTTTGGCTCTGTCCCCGATCGTTTGGGGGTACATGGATATATATAGGTGGAAGAAGTACGTCAGTGGAGCTTCGAGGGGCCCACGAGGCAGGGGGCGCGCCCTAGGGGGTGCCCTCCACCCTCGTGACCGCCTCGTGGCTTTCTTGACGGAGGGTCCAAGTCTCCTGGATCTTATCTGATGAGAAAATCACGTTTCCGAAGGTTTCATTCCGTTTGGACTCCGTTTGATATTCCTTTTCTTTGAAACCCTAAAACAGGCAAAAACCAGCAATTCTGGGCTGGGCCTCCGATTAATAGGTTAGTCCCAAAAATAATATAAAAGTGGATAATAAAGCCCAATAATGTCTAAAACAGTAGATAATATAGCATGGAGCAATCAAAAATTATAGATACGTTGGAGACGTATCGCTTGCTCCTTTATATACGGGGGCAGGGGGACCCTAGAACACACAAGTTGATCATTGATCCCTTAGGCGTGTGTGGTGCCCCCTGCACCATAATCCACCTCGATCATATTGTAGCGATGCTTAGGCGAAGCCCTGCGCCGGTAGCAACATCATCACCGTCATCACGCCATCGTGCTGACGGAACTCTCCCTTGAAGCTCTGCTGGATCGGAGTTCGTGGGATGTCATCGAGCTGAACATGTGCTGAACTTGGATGTGCCGTGCGTTCGGTACTTGGATCGGTCGGATCATGAAGACGTTCGACTACATCAACCGTGTTCTCATAACGCTTTCGCTTACGGTCTACGAGGGTACGTGGACGATACTCTTCCCTCTTGTTGCTATGCATCACCATGATCTTGCGTGTGTGTAGGAATTTTTTTGAAATTACTACGTTCCCCAACAGTGGCATCCGAGCCAGGTTTATGCGTAGATGTTATATGCACGAGTAGAACACAAGTGAGTTGTGGGCGATACAAGTCATACTACTTACCAGCATGTTATACTTTGGTTCGGTGGTAATGTTGGATGAAGCGGCCCGGACCGACATTACGCGTACGCTTACGCGAGACTGGTTCTACCGACGTGCTTCGCACACAGGTGACTGGCTGGTGTCAGATTCTCCAACTTTAGTTGAACCGAGTGTGACTATGCCCGGTCCTTGTTGAAGGTTAAAACAGCACTAACTTGATGAAATATCATTGTGGTTTTGATGCGTAGGTAAGAATGGTTCTTGATCAGCCCATAGCAGCCACGTAAAACTTCCAACAACAAAGTAGAGGATGTCTAACTTGTTTTTGCAGGCCATGTTGCAATGTGATATGGTGTGACGCCCCGAGATTGATGCGCCAGGTGTCTCCTAGTTATTCGCTGTTGTTGCCTTGTCATTCGTTTGATGTTGCATCATCCCATGTCATCATGTGCATTGCATCATCATGTCTTCAAACTTGCATCCGTCCCGGTCTCCCTGTTCCTTCTGTTGCCCGTTCTGAGCCCAGACACACTTGCATGCGCCCGCGGCATGTCCGAAATAGTATTTTATAAGTGGCCGGAAAATGTTCTCAGAATTGGTTGAAAGTCGGCATGCGGTGTTGTTATGCTGTAGATAGGCCGCCTGCCAAGTTTCATCGCATTCGGGGTTCGATTGACGCCTCAATGGATAACTATAGTGGCAATATAGCCGGTCAAATGTCGGATGTTTTTGGTCTCCGAAAACTATTGTCGGGCTTTCCATCTTTTTCCTCCCTACCAACCGCCAGGCCCCGAAACCCCTCCTTGCAGAGTGCAGCGACCACCCTCGAGTGCGCGTCCGAAAGTTGTCCCGAACCCAACCTGGACAGTCATCACCGTTGGGTCCGGATCATCCCCAAAATATCATCGTTTTATTTTTTTGGACTCCCTAGCATTTCTATTCTTGTCCGTCGGATTTCGTTCGAAAGATCCAAACTTCCCTCCTTTCCATATATATAGACCACCCCTAACCAACCCTGTCTAAACCAAACCCTAACCTAGCTCCTAGCCCCTCCTGCGCCGCCACCCTCCTCGGATCCAGCAACGACCCAACCAGCCTTCCTACCTCGTTTTCCAGATCCACCCAACCACATCCATCCATCCTACTATTCGTCTGGACCGTCACATCCAGATTGAACAGCCCTTGGCCTCCCAGTTCATCCTCTCACCTACCGCAATCAACAGAGAGCCCCACGCTCCAGCGCTCGATCTCCTCGAGCGACGTCCTGCCTCGTTCCCTCCATCCTCGCCCGTCCTTCGCGCGCGGCAAGCCGCAACACCACCGGAGCTCCCTCCCCGATGAGCTCCATCAATAGATGAGCCATGCATCGCTCTTCCTCCCTTCCCCTCACTCTTCTCTCTCCCTCACATCGCGATCCCTCTCGCTTCAGGAAAAACAGGAAGCCGCTATGGACGCCAAGCCGCCAAGCCACCCGAGCACCTCCTCCAGTTCGTCGCCTACGTCGCCGCCTTTGCCAAGCTCCGCCATCACCGGAGATCCCGTCGCTGCTCCGTCCCCGTCGAAGTTCCTTCCAGCCGTTGCTCCCCTTCCTTGCGAGCCTCCAGCGCTCGCCCGCCTCCATGCTTGTTTTGGTTCGGGAGAGCAGCTCTCGACCGTGCCTCCCGCGTTGACCGCCTGCTCGTCGGGACCTCGCCGTCGGCGACCACCTCCCGCAGGCTCCATCGCCTCCTTCCTCCCTACAGGAGTCAGGGCCGTCGCCTCCTTCGATTCTTCTAGATGGCCGTCAAGTTCACGCCCGAGCCACATGGCCACCGCATCATCGGATCAGCTCGACCTCTCCTTGCATGCGTCTCCACCGCCCGGATTCACGCCGCTTCGACGCCCCGTCTCCGGCCCCTGCCCGCCGGAGCCGCATCTCCCAGTGCCCGCAGCCGCACCGCGCCTCTGCTTCGTTCGAGCAGAGGAGCTCGTTTGACCCCTCTCCCATTTGTCTTCATTGACCCGGGTCCAGCCGATTGCCAGATCTACTCCGCGCGTGGGCCAGCCGGCCCAGCCGCTCCCCTGTGCCGCGCAAGGCTCCTCAGCGCCGCTGGCCTCCTTTGCCAACCGGGCCAAGGCCCAGGGTGAGCAGCCCCCAAGCGCCCCTCCTCTTGTTTATTTTTTTCACCTATTGGGCCAGCCAAATTTGGCTCGCGTATGTTTTTTTGGCGTCTGCGAATTTGTTAATTATTCCAGAGACAATAGTTTTGCAAATTAGCCCCTAAACTTCATGCATATCATATCTCACAAACCGTGCATCGGATCTAAATAAATTATATATGTAACTTGACTAGAATTTCATCTAGTTTCATAATATCGAACTTTCATGCATGTTTGACATGTTTAAACGTGCTGTTTGTTCAATTTGCTCCTGTGCCATGTTAAAATGCTTTATTTCATAATTTAATAATCGTAGCTCCAAATTTAATAAACTTTATATGTAAATGGGGTAGAAATATGCCTAGTTTAACATGGTGGCATTACTTTGCATGGTTAGTAACTCTAAAATTGTGTTTTGGGCATATCAGTACCAAATTCAAATATTGCATATGGGGATTTATCGGAATTGTTGTTTGTTGTTCCGGCCTCATTTAAACTTACCTAAACCGTTAATTTACTTATGCTTCACCCCTTGTCATGCTAACAAACATTTAATGTTGTTGAGTACTTAAATGAGAGAGAACTAAATAAGTCACGCGGTGTTTCGTCAATATGCAACGGAGTTGCATATTGAGCTCCACTTAATATTTAGGATTGCTTGTGCACTTTGCCATGCCATGCTTCATTAAACCGGACATGCATCATACTTGGTTGTGCATCATGCCATGATTATGTGATGGTTGTTTACTATGTTGTTTGCTTCTTTCCGGTGTTGCTTCTTCGGGTTAGTTCCGATAACATCGCGTTTGTGAGGATCCGTTCGACTACGTCCGTTTGCCTTCTTCATGGACTCGTTCTTCTTCCTTGCGGGATCTCAGGCAAGATGACCATACCCTCGAAATCACTTCTATCTTTGCTTTCTAGTTGTTCGCTCTATTGCTATGCCGTGCTACCTACCACTTGCTATATAATTCCTCCCATATTGCCATGTCAAACCTCTAACCCTCCTTCCTAGCAAACCGTTGTTTGGCTATGTTACCACTTTGCTCAGCCCCACTTATAGCGTTGCTAGTTGCAGGTGAAGATGAAGTTTGTTCCATGTTGGAACATGGATATGTTGGGATATCACAATATCTCTTATTTAATTAATGCATCTATATACTTGGTAAAGGGTGGAAGGCTCGGCCTTATGCCTGGTGTTTTGTTCCACTCTTGCCGCCCTAGTTTCCGTCATACCGGTGTTATGTTCCTTGATTTTGCGTTCCTTACACGGTTGGGTGTTATGGGGACCCCTTGACAATTCGCTTTGAATAAAACTCCTCCAGAAAGTCCCAACCTTGGTTTTACCATTTGCCTCACCACCACCTACCCTTCCCTCGGGTCGGCCAACCCGAGGGTCATCTTTATTTTAACCCCCCCGGGGGCCAGTGCTTCTCTAAGTGTTGGTCCGAACTAGAGTCCTTTGCAGCGCCACCTTGGGGAAACTTGAGGGCTGGTTTTAGTTGTACAGAGCGCTCATCCGGTGTTGCCCTGAGAACGAGATATGTGCAGCTCCTATCGGAATGTCGGCACATCGGGCGGTCTTGCTGGTCTTGTTTTACCATTGTCGAAATGTCTTGTAACCAGGATTTCGAGACTGATCGGGTCTTCTCGTGAGAAGGAATATCCTTCGCTGACCGTGAGAGCTTGTGATGGGCTAAGTTGGGACACCCCTGAAGGGTTTTGAACTTTCGAAAGCCATGCCCGCAGTTATGGGCAGATGGGAATTTGTTAATATCCGGTTGTAGAGAACTTGACACTTAACTTAACTAAAATGCATCAACCGCGTGTGTAGCCGTGATGGTCTCTTTCCGGCGGAGTCTGGGAAGTGAATGCGGTTCTTCTGTTATGCTTGAACGTAAGTAGTTTCAGGATCACTTCTTGGTCACTTCTAGTTCATGACCGTTGCGTTGCTACTCTTCTCGCTCTTATTTGCGTATGTTAGCCACCATATATGCTTAGTGCTGCAGCTCCACCTCACTACCCTTTCCTACCCATAAGCTAAAATAGTATTGATCTCGCGGGTGTGTGATTGCTGAGTCCTCATGGCTCACAGATACTTCCAAACAGTTGTAGGTGCCGATGATACCAGTGCAGGTGACGCAACCCAGCTCAAGTGGGAGCTCGATGAAGATCTTGATCGTTGTTTTGTTTTGTTCCTGTTGATCAGTAGTGGAGCCCAGTTGGGATGATCGGGGATCTAGCATTTGGGGTTGTCTTCTTTTATTTTGGTTCCGTAGTCAGACATTGATTTTACTCTGGATGATGTATGTTTAACTTATATTTGTGTGAAGTGGCGATTGTAAGCCAACTCTTTATCCCTTTCTTATTCAGTACATGGGATTGTGTGAAGATTACCCCTCTTGCGAGAAACCTACCATGCGGCTATGCCTCTAAGTCGTGCCCCGACACGTGGGAGATATAGCTACATTGTGGGTGTTACAAGTTGGTAATCAGAGCCATCCCCGACTTAGGAGCCCCCTGCTTGATCGAATCGCTGTCGTTGTTGAGTTTTGAACAAAATGTTTTGAGTCTTAGGATTATAAATTTCGGAGAGTAGGATTCTTTTTACTCCTTAGTCCCTTCGTCGCTCTGGTCAGGCCTCATGACGTAGAGTTTTGACTCTTCTCTCCTCAAATTTCACTAATTTTTTTTAGGATCATGCGGGTATCTTGGAATCGTTCCGATGGTTTTGTGATGAGAACATTGTTCTTGGTGCCTCCTGACATTTAGGGGTTGTGGCAGTGTCCCGGGGAGTTGAGCTCCGAGGTGTTTTCATCACAATTTTATCATTGCAGTTCTGGAATACCTGAGTTCGCCGACATCGAAAATCTCTTTTATGCAGTTGTTGGTGGGATAACCTCGACGCCACCCAGTACTGGGGCGGGAGTTCGGGAGTATTGCCATAACTCATATAGCGGATGCTTTTCAAAGGTTGAGGTAAATGATTTTCGAAGGCTTCTTGGTTATGTGTTGACGGATGGATACATCTGGATGTAGGAATTGTTAGTTTGGGTGAGATATTATGCTTCCCATGTATCCCCAACACCTGATTGCATAACCAGAAAGTTTCGGGAGTTTATAAGTGGGAATTAAACTATCACGTAGGAATTCTTTTCAACAGACACATGATGGGATCTATCATATGTTTGTTCCGGCTTATTTTGCAAGCCAATCCTTTCTTTTGTTTTGAGTTATGGTATTCGAGTTGCTTCGAAGTCAAATGTTGATTCCATATCTTTTCCTAAGAGGTGTTCTCATATTTCTATGGGAATACTAATCCTTCTTGATCTTTGAGTTTGCCATCTCAATTTCTTCTAAACCGGTGTGTTTCTCTTCAAGTGGATCCAATCATTTCAACATCCGCAAGATCAACTCAAAGTCTTCTCAACGTTGTTCGCTTCATCTGTCCCCAAGTTTCCTTTGTTTTTCCCGCCCTCCCACCCTTATCTTCAAGGACTCATATATCTTAATCAAGCATCCATTTTTATTTGTTGTGAAGTCTCTTCATTATTTTGCTTCAATGTTCTTACCCAGTGATTCTCATGAAGATGTTCTACTAGTTTATCATTCTTCGTTCCTTTTCTTCTCCGATGGATTCAAGTCAAGATTTGTCGATCATATCATTTCCTCAGTTAAAATGTTTTCTCATGCCGGTGCTCCTCTTAATCATCCAATTGTCGCTATTCAAATGTTCCGGAGTGCTCAAGATGTCTCGAATATTCACGTTTCCATTCTTCATCCGTTCAAGATATCTCGAGGTTGTTATCTCATTCAACCCATTTAAATCAACCGGTGCAATCTCTCTTGAAAATCGTTCAACAGTGTATCTTTTGAACGGATCTTATGTAGCAACCTGACCTCAGACGGTCAAGTCTCTATGCTTAAGTGTCATCACTGGATCGGTATGCTGACACACACAATACTTGAGGATTTATAACAGAGGTAAATCACATGTATGAAATAATGTAAATACTATTACCTCAATCCAAATAGCGTAAGTAACAACAAGGTTGTGGATTCCCATCAACACCAATGGCAAAGTTGAGTGTAGAAATCGTAACCCTAACGTATCACTTACTCGTCGTAAGAAGTCCTGCACGTTGAAGCCACAAAGGGTCAGTACATTGAATGTACTGGCAAATTCACACCAGAGGATAATGATGAATAATAGCTATCACTACATGCATATTTGGCTGGTGGGAAAGCTCTATGGTTATAATGTTTTTGCGAAAAGCCATTTTTTCCCTACTACAAAGGAATATAATTTATTTAACTACAAAGTTGATTGAAAAAAATATTGACAAAGTTCCTCCAACTCAATCCCAAATTAACATCAATAACCCAACAAATTATTTAAGTAACGTGATGAGATCAATATTATAATCCAAGAGCCAGATACTCAAGATGTCCATAAACGTGGGACACGGCTAACCATGATTAGTTTGTACACTCTGCAGAGGTTTGCGCACTTTCCCCCACAAGAATCGATCTCCTCCGTTGGATTTCTCGCACTACAAGGTGTTTGAGAAATGGATGACCGAGACACAGTCTTTCAGAAGCATTAACTCCTTACTCCGGGCAGACCATACCAACCTACATCCCTCTACCAGCCGATCCACCTCTTTAGGAGCTTCACGCAACTTACTCAACAATGCTAGAGCCCATAATAGCTTTTGGCTGCACACGGAAATTTCTAGCATGAATAATCTTATGATCCCTTTGAGCCTGGGTGGCATTCCATAGGGTGATCACATGGGTCCTCCGGGATCCTCTTGGGCAAACACTGGGTTCTCCAGGTGCCCCAACCAATCCACCTAGAGTGTATTAAAGTTGCCACCTTAAGTTAACCATTAAATAATAATTCTCACATCTGTCATGAATTCTCTCACACCAATCCACGTCTACGAGCATAGCATAGCAATAAGAGCATAACATAAAAGTAACTCCCAAGGTTTGAATGCAGGGTAATAGGTTCCTACCTCATCAACTACTTCCCAATACCCACATGTTATCAATCCTACTCATCCAATGTTTGAGGGTGAGACAAATGCATAAAAACTGGGTATGAAAGGGATATGATCAAAGTGTGAACTTTCCTATACTGTTGATGAAGATGATTCGCACTCAAAACACTTGACAGTTCTACTCGTCACACTCCGGTCAATCTATCGTAAGCAAGCAATAGTAACCACACATAAGCAATCACTCAAAAGATCAGAAAGAACAAAGAAAACAATTCAGAAAACATCAAAACCATGAAAATAACTCTTGCAACATAAAACAATTCTAATAGTACCAAAATTATGTGAATTTGTCCTTATCAGAAAGCTTAGGTCAAGAGCTTTAACTCGCAAAAAGAATCAACTCAAATGGAGCTACAAAACTAAAGTTATGATCAAACGAAGTTCGAATACAAATCTATTTGAATTCAAATTTTAAAACTTTAAAAAACATGTTTGAGTTGGATTACTGGATAGAGGAGATCATAACGATGAAGTGGGCGTTGGTTTCGTTGGATTTGGATAAACGAGCGAAAAGTTGTGACCGAATGAAGTACAGGCACTAATCTGCGAAGAAAATTATCATGAATAGGTCCCTGGTCGAAAATGAAAAGAAAAGGAAAAAATCCTATTGAGCGAACGCTCGCTACAGAGGCATAAGTAACGAATTCGTCCTCTACAGAAGCCTAACCAGTGAACGTTCGCTATTTAGAGCATACCGATTCGAAAAAAGTAAATAAAAAAACAAATCGATCTAATCTGGCCGTCTATCTAGGATCGAACGGACGAGAACGGGCGGGGAGTTACCGCGGCGGTGGCGGCGAAGTCCGGTGACGCGGGACGGCGGCGGCTCGGCTCCGATTGGGGTCGCGGCTCTGGGCGTCGGGGGAGGCAGCGAAGAGCACGGGGAGGGGCGGCATGGAGCGGCAGTGGCGGTGGTGGCGTCGGCGGCGGTCGACGGCGACGAGGGCGGCGGCTGTGGCTTCCGGTGGCGGTGGCGGTGGCGGTGAGATGCGGCGGTGGCGGCGCGATGCGAGGAGGAGAGAGAGGTCGGGGTCGGCAGCTTTTAAGGTGGGGAAGGAGAGGCGGTGCCTTGCGCGAGGGGTCGGGGCGGAGACGGAGCCCTGCATGGACACGGCATCACCGGTGAGGCGTATAGGCGGTGGACTCCCAAGCGGGAGCTCGGGGACGAGCGGGCGAGCGGCGTGGGCCGGCTGGGCCGTTGCCTGGCGAGCTGGGCCGGCCCGGTCGGACCGGAGGAGATATATATATTTTAAAAACATTTTACCACACAAACTAAAATAATAAAAACCAAATAAATAAAATTATTATATAGGCATGTAATATATCCAAATTTTCAGAAAAAGATTTTCTACAACGTGAACATTTTTGTAAAGTCAAATAAAATCCATAAAAATTCATATAATTCAAAGAGTGCTACTGCTCTAATAAAATCCAATAAAAATCATTTAAAAAAAATACCAACATGATTTCAAATTTATTTCTCTCCAATTTTCTGATGTAGGGAATCATTTTACCCTAATTTCCATATATTTTATTTTTGGAGAAAAATAATTTGAATAAAACCCAAATAACTCCAAATTGAAAATAATTTCAAAAGGATTTTAAATTTGATCCTTTTAAACTCCCAACTCATATTTCATATGTTTTGAAGAAGTCATTTTATCTTCTCTCATGAAAATCTTTGAGTTGCTTAGAGTCTTTGAATTTGAAAATATTTCCGGATGAAATTCAGATCTTTTCATAAACCCTTTTTCATTTAATTAAATGGAAGAAGTCATGTCATCTTCTCTCTAGTGTTTTGTATTTGAAAATAATTTGAATTTATGGAGAACATAAATGCAAAAATGGAAGTTTGGGAAAGTCCTTTTATTCCCTCTCATTTAACTTTCAAAAAGTTTCAAATTCACTCACTTTCAGTCGATCAATCACACAACAAACAAACAATCAATTCAAATATATCTATTTATTATAACATTCCAAAATTTAGAATTTTGGGATGTTACAAACCTACCACCCTTAAAATGAATCTCGTCCTCGAGATTCGGAGAGGCTAAAAAGAAATAGGTTAGGGTCGGGGTCTTCTCAAAATCCATCAATCATCTCCCGTGGTCTGGGGTGCTACCACCCTTAAAAGCATGGTTACGGTTCCATCAAAACTCATATACTTCATCCATAATGTTAACAGTGTCGGTCTTCTCAGATCTTCGGGATAATTCCTTATCTGGGCTCTTTCGGTAGTGGCATAACCGTTTCCTCAATTCTTTTGTCTTTCATCTAGGTAAGGTTCTTCTATGAGCAGGTTTTCTTAGCTGATGGGTCTGGCGCCAATACTAAACAACTATCGATATCTCATGGTGGCCAGCAATTTATGGTTTCTCCTGCAGGAAATGGGTCTGGGTTGATCCTCACCGTATAACCTATGGTTGGCAAAAGCTGCCTTGTACAAGGGAAAAATACCTATACCATTCTAAGGCTTAAACAAGGTTTTGATCGTCGTCTCTCTACTATAGGTAAGTCACTCAGATTTACCATCCCATATAGCAAGGCGAATAATAAGAGTAAGTCGGTATGGTGATCAATCCATCCCGCACCCAAATCATTACCTTGTATATGGTTTAGAGAATCTCGAATTCTAACACTAGGTCATCCTCACAAGCATTGCAGAATTTCTCTTGTCGACGAACTGGGTTCGAATAAATCCATTGATTCTGCAAGCCAAACAAACATCTATCATTCCTTCACAACTCTCAGGTTTTGTGTTACTCCTATAAGATCGTCTGTCGATAAAATCGTAACTTCTTCCAGGGTTTTCCTTTAGCAAGAATGTGCTTGCTTCTTGGCAGATCCTGGGGCCTGTGGGTTATGGCCCATCTCATCACTTGCAAACCTTGAACTCATCATTGGGGCAACTGATCATTAATCCAACATCCAGCTTCCTAGCATTCTTAAATCCATCCAATTGTACTTTCTCTCTTCCTTCTATTTGTACCAAACTCAGACGTGATTACTCAACTCATCATGGAGTTACAATTGTTCCATATTACCAACATCATATCTCCTTTATATCCAATAGTACTTCATCCCTTCATATTCTTGGGGTATCCAACATATCGAGATAAAACTCATACTTATGAAGTCCACTCCGTGGAATATCATAATCCTTTCCAGAGGTCAAGTGTCCTCACAGGGTACTACCACCCTTAAGATGCTCCAATCTTCCGTAGACCATATTTCTCATATCCTCGAAAATGGTCAACATCTTTCCTCATAGAGTAATAACTCATAAAATCCAAATCAGTACCAACACTACTAACTTTATTGATCCTCAAATTACTACAATCTCCTGCATATCCATTACATGCATCAACTCAACCCCTCAATATAAAAGAAAATGTTCTCACTACTACTACTATACTTCTCATAAACACAACTAATTATCACAAGTCTCCTTCTCCTTGGGGCATTCTCTGGCAAAATGCCCTGCTCCATTACAACGAAAACATATTACTTCTGACAAGTCTCGAGGTTTCCTTTTTGGGCAACTGTTGGGGTAGTGCCCTAACTCCTTGCACCTGTAACAGGTGATATGACTCAGGTCCTTCCTGGAATCCAATCTACTTCTCTTCCTAGACCTTTCCATGCCAATCATGGCTTCTATTTCTTATGGATCATACTCTACTTCCTCCGTCAGCAATTTTACTAGATCTCCATTCAGACAATTCTGGGAGATGTGTCCTTCTTCTCCACATGAATAGCACGACTTGGTGCAGGGTCTAATTGGTTCTTCTTTAGGTGTGTCCTCCACATCTTCCTTCATCACGGGTTCTTCTAAAATTTCTATAAGGGCTCCTTTCTTTACTTCTTTCTTCTGCTGTATAGTTCTTCGTACCATGGGGTCAATGTGACACTGAGCAGGATAGTGGGTAGTCCCTTCACACAAGAAACAAGTAATCTGCCTATTTGGGCATTCTTCAACTGGGTGACTTCCTTCACAATTAGGGCATTCATCCTTGTGTTATTTATGGGTGTGTCCTATTTCTCCAAAAGTCTTGCATGCACAAGGTTTCTTCATATCCTTTCCATAAGGCTTCAACTTCTGGGACACAAGATGAGATCTTTGCAGAGTCAACTTAAATTCTTTCCAAGTGGTTACTCCTTGCCATCCATTCATGGTTTGGTACATCCTCCACCAAGTAGCAGCACCTCTTTCAAAGCACTGAAGATCATGTTCGGTCATATCCTTTCCGACTATAGGGTTATTCTTCATGTGATCCTCCATGTTCTGAATCCATCGGCCCGTCTCCAATTGACTCATCGGTCCAGAAAATACAAGCACATCTCCATTCATCCTCTATTGGGTCCATGGGTTTTGGGGTGAGATGAGAGACAGGGAGAGGGATACACACAATACAAACAATGGTTTTGAAAAGACAGATTTTTTTTGTGGCTGTCGGAAAAACATCAAACAAATGACAGCTCACACACATCGCATCTAATGTAGGCATATAACATGGGTTGGGTCTTATAAAGGTCAATAAATCTTCAAAGTCATCAAGCTCTACGAGTCTTGTTCATGTCTCCGATGGCTTATTTTGATCGTGCTTGTCCTTCTCAAGTTCCTCTGCCAGATTTCTGTTATCGCGAAGTCTTCAGTGACATCCTTTAATATTTCTGGAGTTGCGTTCCAACTACTGGGTTTCAACATCCTTGCCATGAGCCATGGTCCTACTGTCCTTCAGTTCCTGACAAATCTCCGGTACCTCGAGGTTGTAGCTCTTCCAGCTTGGCTACATTCAGCTTCTGGTTCCTGAGTTCTTCACAAAATGCTTCCTTGTCTAATACGGCTTCCTGGAGCTCCATCTTAAAATTCTTGATGTACTACTCCAGATCCTGGTGATACACCGGCTAAGTTTAAAACTTCATTTTTTTCGCTGATAGGTGTTCCATCAGCCTTCTACCATGCAATCCTTCCGAAGAAATGCATGCTTAGCTCAGCTTGGTGACCATAGTATAAGTGGCGATGACATCATGGATAACCGTGTTTCTGCCCTTGTCATTGCCATGAGCTATCTTCCATAGTTGGTATCTCCTACCTTAGGGTTTTCTTGACTAAACTTTGAGTTCTCATGCTCCATGTTCCGATCTTTCTCTGATACACCTTGATCTCGGGTATTGACGGCTTCCATAGTCTAAAAAATTCCAATAGGGTAGCCTTCCTAGGTCACACAAATCTGGAAAATTCTACAAGGCCTTCAAATTCTCCTAGTCTTCGGAGTCTTCAACCGTCGTAGTTTCCATTATTATAATGCACGGTAAAGTCATCTTCATTCCGAACTGGTCTTGGTTGTCCGATATCTTGTCCTTCTTGGAGTGGTCTCATCAGTCGAATCTTCGTGGTCAAATGGGGAAAGGGGTATAGTCTCACTAAAAGGGAATTTTTGAATAAGCTCAGAAGAGAAGAGAGGTAAAAGATCCTTTTGAAAATGAAGTTGTAGAGAAAATCTTTCCTATGGGCTTGCCAGTTTCTAGGGGTTACGTCCTACAGTCAAGCTCTGATACCATCTTGTAGCGACCCGACCTCAGACGGTCAAGTCTCTGTGCTTAAGTGTCATCCCTGGATCGGTATGCTGACACACATAGTACTCGAGTATTTTTAACAGAGGTAAATCACATGTATGAAATAACGTAAATACTATTACCTTAATCCAAATAGTGGAAGTAACAACAAGGTGTGGATTCCCATCAACACCAACGAAAAAGTTGAGTGTAGAAATCGTAACCCAAACGTATCACTTACTCGTCGTAAGAAGTCCTGCAACATGAGACGTTGCAGCCACAAAGGGTTAGTACATTGAATGTACTGGCAAATTCACACCAGAGGATAATGATGAATAATAGCTATCACTACATGCATATTTGGCTGGTGGAAAAGCTCTATGGTTATAATGTTTTTGCGAAAAGCCAATTTTTCCCTACTGCAAAGGAATATAATTTATTTAACTACAAAGTTGGTTGAAAAAAATATTGAGAAGGTTCCTCCAACTCAATCCCAAATTAACATCAATAACCCAACAAATTATTTAAGTAACGTGATGAGATCAATATGATAATCCAAGAACCAGATACTCAAGATGTCCATAACCGGGGACACGGCTAACCATGATTAGTTTGTACACTCCACAGAGGTTTGCGCACTTTTACCCACAAGACTCTATCTCCTCCGTTGGATTTCTCGCACTACAGGGTTTTTGAGAAACGGATGACCGAGACACAGTCTTTTAGAAGCATTAGCTCCTTACTCCGGGAAGACCATACCAACCTACATACCTCTACCTGCTGATCCACCTCTTCAGGAGCTTCACGCAACTTATTCAACAATGCTAGAGCCCATAATAGCTTGTGGCTGCACACTGAAGTTTCTAGCATGAATAATCTTATGATCCCTTTGAGCTTGGGTGGCATTCCATAGGGTGATCACACGGGTCCTCCGGGATCCCCTTGTCTTGTAGCGACTCGACCTCAGACGGTCAAGTCTCTGTGCTTAAGTGTCATCCCTGGATCGGTATGCTGACACATAGTACTCGAGGATTTATAATAGAGGTAAATCGCATGTATGAAATAACGTAAATACTATTACCTCAATCCAAATAGCGGAAGTAAAAACAAGGTTGTGGATTCCCATCAACACCAACGGCAAAGTTGAGTGTAGAAATCGCAACCCTAACATATCACTTACTCGTCGTAAGAAGTCCTGCAACATGAGACGTTGCAGCCACAAAGGGTCAGTACATTGAATGTACTCGCAAATTCACACCAGAGGATAATGATGAATAATAGCTATCACTACATGCATATTTGGCTGGTGGAAAAGCTCTATGGTTATAATGTTTTTTGCGAAAAGCCAATTTTCCCTACTGGAAAGGAATATAATTTATTAACTACAAAGTTGGTTAAAAAATATTTAGAAGGTTCCTCCAACTCAATCCCAAATCAACATCAATAACCCAACAAATTATTTAAGTAACATGATGAGATCAATATGATAATCCAAGAACCAGATACTCAAGATGTCCATAACCGGGGACACGGCTAACCATGATTAGTTTGTACACTCTGCAGAGGATTGCGCACTTTTCCCCACAAGAGTCAATCTCCTCCGTTGGATTTCTCACACTACAGGGTGTTTGAGAAACGGATAACCGAGACACAGTCTTTTAGAAGCATTAACTCCTTACTCCGGGAAGACCATACGAACCTACATCCCTCTACATGTTGATCCACCTCTTCAGGAGCTTCACCCAACTTACTCAACAATGCTAGAGCCCATAATAGCTTTTGGCTGCACACGGAAGTTTCTAGCATGAATAATCTTATGATCCCTTTGAGCCTGGGTGGCATTCCATAGAGTGATCACACGGGTCCTCCGGGATCCCCTTGGGCAAACACTGAGTTCTCCAGGTTAACCATTAAATAATAACTCTCACATCTGTCATGAATTCTCTCAAACCAATCCACGTCTACGAGCATAGCATAGCAATAAGAGCATAACGCAAAAGTAACTCCCAAGGTTTGAATGTAGGGCAATAGGTTCCTACCTCATCAACTACTTCCCAATACCCACATGTTATCAATCCTACTCATGCAATGTTTAAGGGTGAGACTAATGCATAAAAACTGGGTATGAAAGGGATATGATCAAAGTGTGAACTTGCATGTACTGTTGATGAAGATGATTTGCACTCAAAACTCTTGACAGTTCTACTCATCACACTACGTTCAATCTATCGTAAGCAAGCAATAGTAACCACACATAAGCAATCACTCAAAAGATCGGAAAGAACAAAGAAAACAATTCGGAAAACATCAAAACCAAGCAAATAACTCTTGCAACATAAAACAATTTTAACAGTACCAAAATTATGTGAATTTTGCCTTATCAGAAAGTTTAAGTCAAGAGCTTTAACTCGTAAAAAGAATCAACTCAAACGGAGCTACGGAACTCAAGTTATGATCAAACGAAGTTCGAATACAAATCTATTTGAATTCAAAT
Organism: Triticum aestivum; assembly: GCF_018294505.1. NCBI lineage: Eukaryota > Viridiplantae > Streptophyta > Magnoliopsida > Poales > Poaceae > Triticum > Triticum aestivum. The sequence continues at coordinate 185,580,028 of NC_057806.1, forward strand.
TTTAAAACTTTCAAAAGCATATTTGAGTTGGATTACTTGATAGAGGAGATCATAATGAAGAAGTGGGCGTTGGTTTCGTTGGATTTGGACAAACGAGCAAAAAGTTGTGACCGAATGAAGTACAGGGACTAACCTGTGAAGAAAATTATCACGAATAGGTCCCTGGTCGAAAATGAAAAGAAAAAGAAAAATCCTATTGAGCGAATGCTCGCTACAGATGCATAAGTGACGAATTCGTCCTCTACAGAGGCCTAACCAGTGAACGTTCGCTATTTAGAGCATACCGATTCAAAAAAAACAAATCAATCTAATCTGGCCGTCTATCTAGGATCGAACGGACGAGAGCGGGCGGGGAGTTACCGCGGCGGTGGCGGCGAAGTCCGGCGATGCGGGACGGCGGCGGTGGCTCGGCTCCAGTCGGGGTCGCGGCTCTGGGCGTCGGGGGAGGCGGCGAAGAGCACGGGGAGGGGCGGCGTGGAGCGGCGATTGCGGTGGTGGCGTCGGCGGCGGTCGACTGCGACGAGGGCGGTGGCTGCGGCTTCCAGTGGCGGTGGCAGCGGCGGTGAGATGCGGCTATGGCGGCGCGATGCTAGCAGGATGGAGAGGCCGGGGTCGGCGGCTTTTAAGGCGGGGAAGGAGAGGCGGTGCCTTGCGCGAGGGGCCGGGGCGGAGACGGAGCCCTGCCCGGACACGGCGTCGCCGGCGAGGCATACAGGCGGTGGACTCCCGAGCGGGAGCTCGGGGACGAGCGGGCGAGCGGCGTGGGCCGGCTAGGCCGTTGCCTGGCGAGCTGGGCCGGCCCGGTCGGTCCGGAGGAGATATATATATTTTTTAAAAACATTTTACCACACAAACTAAAATAATAAAACCAAATAAATAAAAATATTATATAGGCATATAATATATCAAAATTTTCAGAAAAAGATTTTCTACAATGTGAACATTTTTGTAAAGTCAAATAAAATCCATAAAAATTCATATAATTCAAAGAGTGCTACTGCTCTAATAAAATCCAATAAAAATCATTTAAAAATACCAAAATGATTTCAAATTTATTTCTCTCCAATTTTCTGATGTAGGGAATAATTTTACCCTAATTTCCATATATTTTATTTTTGGAGAAAAATAATTTGAATAAAACCCAAATAACTCCAAATTGAAAATAATTTCAAAAGGATTTTAAATTTGATCCTTTTAAACTCCCAACTCATATTTCATATGTTTTGAAGAAGTCATTTTATCTTCTCTCATGAAAATCTTTGAGTTGCTTAGAGTTTCTGAATTTGAAAATATTTCTGGATGAAATTCAGATCTTTTCAAAACCCTTTTTCATTTAATTAAATGGAAGAAGTCATGTCATCTTCTCTCTAGGGTTTTGCATTTGAAAATAATTTGAATTTATGGAGAACATAAATGCAAAAATTGAAGTTTGGGAAAGTCCTTTTATTCCCTCTCATTTAACTTTCAAAAAGTTTCAAATTCACTCACTTTCAGTCAATCAATCACACAACAAACGAAACAATCAATTCAAATCTATCTGTTTATTATAACATTCCAAAATTTAGAATTTTGGGATGTTACATCTTACCTGACTCTTCTATTTTCCCGGAGTTACTCTCAAATTCTTCTCCAAGTTTGACGTAAGAATGAATTATCATCAGTCATTTGTATTTCTCCAAGATCTGTCAAATTATTTTCATTGTTGGCTCAATCTTTCTATTCGTCATCCCGGAGTATCTCAACAATTCATGGTGGTGTTTCTTCTCGACATTCTCTGCATTTATAGACTGAAGAAGAGTTCCTCTTAAATCCTTATCCGTTCTCTTGAAGATTCTTGGTGCTAGCCTTATGCCATCCTCTCATAATTGTTTTCGATTGTGAGAATTCTTTTCACCCATCCGGAGCAAATTCAGGAATCTTTTCAGTTTGATTCTTCGGAGCCCATCATTTCAGCATTATTCATTCCAGCTTTCACCTCTCATTCTCCAAATTTTACCGGTGCACATTCAAGTTTCCTCTAACCAGTTCGTGATCTATTCGCTCTCGTGTATCAATTCCCTCAAGTATCTTCATTTGTTATCTAATTCTTCCCGGTGTTTCTTTATCTTTTCTTCATTCATTTTCAATTCTTACGGTGCTCTGTTCAAAGATTCTTCTTCCTTCATTATCATATCAATTCATTCGTTGTTTCCAAATCCTACCGGTGGTTCATCGAAGATTTTTCTCAAGTTTACGCTATATCCCTCCCCAATCCTTTTTCAAGAAGAATAAGTAGTATGCCAAATCCATTGTGTGTCATCAATTTAAATTAGTGAAGGATAAGCATAATGTAATTCTTATTCTTGTTTGATCGAGTGAATTCAATTCCCATTCCGGAGGTTCATCAAATTCTCGGTTTCAATTGTTTCATCTTTTTTTCCCGAAGTTTCAAGATTTTTTGCGCTTTATCTCGTCGCGAAGATTCATCTAAATCATTCCAAGGATTCATCTTATTCTTTTCAAACTTCTTTTCCTTGCGACCTTCTTTTATCTATCCGGAGTTCTTCGAGAGTTTTTTCATGGTGGTCCGTCAAGGATTACTTTCATTCTTCAATTGTCCTCAAGGTTTCTCTCGAAGTTAAGATCCGCCAAGCTATACTCTCAAATAAACATGGTGCTCAACACATGTCTTATTTTGAGGAGCTCAAGCATTCTTCCATTTGCAACCGAAGCGCAATTCTTTCATATCTCATCTTTTGAGGTGGTGTTATGTCATTCTTGATAATTTCCCTTCGTGTTTCATGATTCACAAGTTTTCAAGAGTGATATATCTAAATCCATCATTTTATTTTTGCTCAAGTCATCTTTTCAACCAATCAATCTCTTCATTGGAGTTATCTTGGGTTATATTTCACCTAAAGCTTTCCCTAAGGGTTGTTGCTATTTACGGTGCTTATAAATGACCCAAGTTCTCCATTTATCATCCCGGTGAAATAAGTTTCTCGTCTCCTTGTTCATATCAATCCAATCTATTGTTTTCATTAGTACCAGAATTTCACCTCAGTTTCGAGATGTGTTCCATTAGCCCACATCAAGCTTATGCTTTCGTTGTTGATAATCCAACAACTCCATTCAATATTTTCTTCATAAGCATGCTCTTTCAATTTTATTTGCGAGAGTTGTCATTCTTCTTCTCCGTTCTTTTCTTTCCAACCATCTAGTTTTCCATTCATTTGTTCTGGAGGCATGGTGATGTTCCTCTCTTCGTCCTATCATCTCGTTTTGCCAAGATCATGCTCTTTCCTTTGTCTATCCATTCAACCGGAGTGTCGTGTCCTTCATTCAACTTCTCTCATCTTATCAAGTCTTACCTCCCTTCTCAACCGGAGTGCTGTCGGAAATCTTTCTTACCCTTGTGCCATTCTTTCAATAGTTCCGAAGGCAGTGTGTTGTTCATTTCATCAAGCATACTCGTATCTTGTCAAGTTCATGTTCAATTCCTTCCATTTATAGTCGGAGTGTTGTCCAAATTATATCATTCTTATTCCTTCTCTATCTTGTTTTAACCAGAGTGTTGGGTCTATCATTCCTCGTCTAACCGGAGTCTCATCCAAGTGCTTTCATTTTGTCAAGCTCATATTCTTTACCTTCCTTTTCCAACTGGAGTGTTGTCGTAATTAATCCTCATCGTTCCTTGTTCATCTCGTTTCAACCGGAGTGCTTGCATGTACTTGTCCATTGTAACCCTTTTCTTATGTCTTTCAACCCACAAGGTTCTCGTAATGTTCCTTGTTCCTCTTTTCTAACGGAGTGTTTTCAACTTTGTTCATCTTCATTGTATTCTTTCTTTCAATTTGTTCAACATTGCAAGGTTATTTGGTTTCACTCATTTGTCAAAGAAGCAACTTAGTTTTACCTCTTCTCTTCCTCTTCTGTTTCCCTCCAGTGCCATCCTAGATCTCGGGACGAGATCCTCTCGTAGTGGTGGAGTGTTGTGACGCCCCGAGACTGATGCGCCAGGTGTCTCCCAATTATTCGCTGTTGTTGCCTTGCCATTCATTTGCGTGTTGCATGTTGCCATATCATCATGTGCATTGCATCATCATGTCTTCAAACTTGCATCCGTCCTGGTCTCCCCGTTCCTTCCGTTGCCCGTTCTTAGCCTAGACACACTTGCACACGCCCGCGGCATGTCCGAAATAGTATTTTATAAGTGGGCGGAAAATGTTCTCGGAATAGGTTGAAAGTTGGCATGTGGTGTTGTTATGTTGTAGTGAGGCCGCCTACCAAGTTTCATCGCATTCGGAGTTCGTTTGACGCCTCAACGTATAACTATAGCGGCAATATAGCCGGTCAAACGTCGGACGTTTTCGGTCTCTGAAAACTATTGCCAGGCTTTCCCTCTTTTTCCTCCCTACCAACCGCCAGGCCCCGAAACCCCTCCTTGCATAGTGCATCGACCACCCTCGAGTGCGCATCCGAAAGTTGTCCCGAACCCAACCCGGACAGTCGTCACTGTTGGGTCCGGATCATCCCCAAACATCCCCAAAATATCATCGTTTTATTTTTTGGACTCCCTAGCATTTCTATTCTCGTCCGTCGGATTTCGATCGAAAGATCCAAACTTCCCTCCTTTCCATATATATAGACCACCCCTAACCAAACCTATCTAAACCAAACCCTAGCCTAGCTCCTAGCTCCTAGCCCCTCCTGCGCCGCCACCCTCCTCGGATCCAGCAACGACCCAACCAACATTCCTACCTCGTTTTCCAGATCCACCCAACCACATCCATCCATCCCACTGTTTGTCTAGACCGTCAGATCCAGATCGAACAGCCCTTGGCCTCCCAGTTCATCCTCTCACCTACCACAATCAACAGAGAGCCCCACGCTCCAGCGCTCGATCTCCTCGAGCGGCCTCCTGCCTCGTTCCCTCCATCCTCGCCCGTCCTTCGCGTGCTGCAAGCAGCAGCAGCACCGGAGCTCCCTCCCCGACGAGCTCCATCAACAGATGAGCCCTGCGCCGCTCTTCCTACCTTCCCCTCACTCTTCTCTCTCCCTCACATCGCAATCCCTCTCGCTTCAGGACGAACAGGAAGCCGCTATGGACGCCAAGCCACCCGAGCACCTCCTCCAGTTCGTCGCCTACGCCGCCACCTTGCCAAGCTCCACCGCCACCGGAGATCCCCGTCGCTGCTCCGTCCCCGTCAAAGTTCCTGCCAGCCGCTGCTCCCCTTCCTTGCGAGCCGCCAGCGCTCGCCCGCCTCCATGCTCGTTTTGGTTCGGGAGAGCAGCTCCCGACCGTGCCTCCCGCATTGACCGCCTGCTCGCTGGGACCTCGCCGCCGGCGACCAGCTCCCGCAAGCTCCGCCGCCTCCTTCCTCCCTGCAGGAGTCAGGGCCGTCGCCTCCTTCGATTCTTCTAGCTGGCCGTCAAGTTCAGGCCCGAGCCCCATGGCCACCGCAGCGTCGGATCAGCTCGACCTCTCCTTGCCTGCGCCTCCACCGCCCTGATTCACACTGCTCTGACGCCCCGTCTCCGGCCCCTGCCCGCAGCCGTACTGCGCCTCTGCTTCGTTCTAGCAGAGGAGCTCATTTGACCCCGCTCCCATTTGTCTTCGTTGACCCGGGTCCAGCCGAACGCCAGATCTACTCCGCGCGTGGGCCAGCCGGCCCAGTCGCTCCCCTGTGCCGCGCAAGGCTCCTCAGCGCCGCTGGCGTCCTCTGCCAACCGGGCCAAGGCCCTGGGTGAGCACCCCCAAGCGCCCCCTCCTCTTGTTTTTTTTCACCTGTTGGGCCAGCCAAATTCGGCCCGCGTATGTTTTTTTGGCGTCTGCGAATTCGTTAATTATTCCATACACAACAGTTTTGCAGATTAGCCCCTAAACTTCATGCATATCATATCTCACAAACCGTGCATCGGATCTAAATAAATTATATATGTAACTTGACTAGAATTTCATCTAGTTTCATAATATCCAATTTTCATGCATGTTTGACATGTTTAAACTTGATGTTTCTTCAATTTGCTCCTATGCCATGTTAAAATGCTTTATTTCATAACTTAATAACCATAGCTCCAAATTTAATAAACTTTATATGTAAATGGGGTAGAAAAATGCCTAGTTTAACATGGTGGCATTACTTTGCATGGTTAATAACTCTAAAATTATGTTTAGGGCATATCAGTACCAAATTCAAATATTGCATATGGGGATTTACCGGAATTGTTGTTTGTTGTTCCGGCCTCATTTAAACTTGCGTAAACCGTTAATTTACTTATGCTTCACCCCTTGTCATGCTAACAAACATTTAATTTTGTTGAGTACTTAAACGAGAGAGAACTAAATAAGTCACGTGGTGTTTCGTTAATATGCAACGAAGTTGCATATTGAGCTCCACTTAATTTGTAGGATTGCTTGTGCACTTTGCCATGCTTCATTAAACCGGGCATGCAGCATACTTGGTTGAGCATGATGCCATGATTATGTGATGGTTGTTTACTATGTTGTTTGCTTCTTTCCGGTGTTGCTTCTTCGGGTTAGTTCCGATAATGTCGCGTTTGTGAGGATCCGTTCGACTACGTCTGTTTGTCTTCTTCATGGACTCGTTCTTCTTCCTTGCGGGATCTCAAGCAAGATGACCATACCATCGAAATCACTTCTATCTTTGCTTTCTAGTTGTTCACTCTATTGCTATGCCACGCTACCTACCACTTGCTATATAATTCCTCCCATATTGCCATGTCAAGCTCTAACCCTCCTTCCTAGCAAACCATTGTTTGGCTATGTTACCGCTTTGCTCAGCCCCACTTATAGCGTTGCTAGTTGTACGTGAAGATGAAGTTTGTTCCATGTTGGAACATGGATATGTTGGGATATCACAATATCTCTTATTTAATTAATGCATCTATATACTTGGTAAAGGGTGGAAGGCTCGGCCTTATGCCTGGTGTTTTGTTCCATTCTTGTCGCCCTAGTTTCCGTCATACCGGTGTTATGTTCCTTGATTTTGCGTTCCTTACACGGTTGGGTGTTATGGGGACCCCTTGACAATTCGCTTTGAATAAAATTCCTCCAGCAAGGCCCAACCTTGGTTTACCATTTGCCTCACCACCACCTACCCTTCCCTCGGGTCGGCCAACCCGAGGGTCATCTTTATTTTAAACCCCCCCGAGGGGGCAGTGCTTCTCTAAGTGTTGGTCCGAACTAGAGTCCTTTGCAGCGCCACCTTGGGGAAACTTGAGGGCTGGTTTTAGTTGTAAAGAGCGCTCATCTGGTGTTGCCCTGAGAACGAGATATGTGCAGCTCCTATCGGGATGTCGGCACATCGGGCGGTCTTGCTGGTCTTGTTTTACCATTGTCGAAATGTCTTGTAACTAGGATTTCGAGACTGATCGGGTCTTCTCGGGAGAAGGAATATCCTTCGTTGACCGTGAGAGCTTGTGATGGGCTAAGTTGGGACACCCCTGCAGGGTTTTGAACTTAAGAAAGCCGTGCCCGCGGTTATGGGCAGATGGGAATTTGTTAATATCCGGTTGTAGAGAACTTGACACTGAACTTAATTAAAATGCATCAACCGCGTGTGTAGCCGCGATGGTCTCTTTCCGGCAGAGTCCGGGAAGTGAACACGGTTCTTCTGTTATGCTTGAACGTAAGTAGTTTCAGGATCACTTCTTGGTCACTTCTAGTTCATGATTGTTGCGTTGCTACTCTTCTCGCTCTTATTTGCGTATGTTAGCCACCATAAATGCTTAGTGATGCAGCTCCACCTCACTACCCTTTCCTACCCATAAGCTCAAATAGTCTTGATCTCGCGGGTGTGAGATTGCTGAGTCCTCATGGCTCACAGATACTTCCAAACAGTTGCAGGTGCCGATGATACCAGTGCAGGTGACGCAACCCAGCTCAAGTGGGAGCTTGATGAAGATCTTGATCGTTGTTTTGTTTCGTTCATGTTGATCAGTAGAGGAGCCCAGTTGGAACGATCGGGGATCTAGCATTTGGGGTTGTCTTATTTTATTTTGGGTCCGTAGTCGGACATTGATTTTACTCTGGATGATGTATGTTTAACTTGTATTTGTGTGAAGTGGCGATTGTAAGCCAACTCTTTATCCCTTTCTTATTCAGTACATGGGATTGTGTGAAGATTATCCCTCTTGCGACAAACCTACCATGCGGCTATGCCTCTAAGTCATGCCCCAACACGTAGGAGATATAGCTGCATTGTGGGTGTTACAAGTTGGTAATCAGAGCAATCCCCGACTTAGGATACCCCTGCTTGATCGAATCATTGACGTTGTTGAGTTTTGAACAAAATGTTTTGAGTCTTAGGATTATAAATATCGGAGAGTATGATTCTTTTTACTCCTCAGTCCCTTCGTTGCTCTGGTGAGGCCTCATGACGTAGAGTTTTGACTCTTCTCTCCTCAAATTTCACTAAAAAAAATTTAGGATCATGCGGGTATCTTGGAATCGTTCCGATGGTTTTGTGATGAGAACATTGTTCTTGGTGCCTCCTGACATTTAGGGGTTGTGGCAGTGTCCCGGGGAGTTGAGCTCCGAGGTGTTTTCGTCACAATTTTATCGTTGCAGTTCTGGAATACCTGAGTTCGCCGACATCAAAAATCTCTTTTATGCAGTTGTTGGTGAGATAACCTCGACGCCACCCAGTACTGGGGCGGGAGTTCGGGAGTATTGCCATAACTCGTATAGCGGATGCTTTTCGAAGGTTGAGGTAAATGATTTTCGAAGGCTTCTTGGTTATGTGTTGAAGGATGGATACATCTGGATGTAGGAATTGTTAGTTTGGGTGAGATATTATGCTTCCCATGTATCCCCAACACCTGATTGCATAACCAAAAAGTTTCGGGAGTTTATAAGTGGGAATTCAAGTATCACGTAGGAATTCTTTTCAACAGACACATGATACGAGATGGGATCTATCATATGTTTGTTCCGGCTTATTTTGCAAGACAATCCTTTCTTTTGTTTTGAGTTGTGGTATTCGAGTTGCTTCGAAGTCAAATGTTGATTCCATATCTTTTCCTAAGCGGTGTTCTCATATTTCTATGGGAATACTAATCCTTCTTGATATTTGAGTTTGCCATCTCAATTTCTTCTAAACCGTAGTGAGGTTGCATCTCCACCTCACTACCCTTTCCTACCCATAAGCTTAAATAGTCTTGATCTCGCGGGTGTGAGATTGTTGAGTCCTCGTGGCTCACAGGTACTTCCAAACAGTTGCAGGTGCCGACGATACCAGTGCAGGTGACGCAACCCAGCTCAAGTGGGAGCTCGATGAAGATCTTGATTGTTATTTTGTTTCATTCCTGTTGATCAGTAGTGGAGCCCAGTTGGGACGATTGGGGATATAGCATTTGGGGTTGTATTCTTTTATTTTGGTTCCGTAGTCGGACATTGATTGTACTCCGGATGATGTATGTTTAACTTGTATTTGTGTGAATTGGTGATTGTAAGCCAACACTTTATCCCTTTCTTATTCAGTACTGCTACGTCTTGGGGTTGCGTTGGTTTTCCCCGAAGAGGAAGGGATGATGCAGCAGAGTAGCGTAAGTATTTCCCTTAGTTTTTGAGAACCAAGGTATCAATCCAGTAGGAGGCCACGCTCAAGTCCCTTGTACCTGCACAAGACGATAGCTACTCGCAACCAACGCAATTAGGGGTTGTCAAGCCCTTCACGGTCACTTACGAGAGTGAGATCTGATAGATAGAATATTTTTGGTATAAAGATGCAAAGTAAAAAGTAAAGGCAAAGTAAATAGCAAAACAATATTAAAGTGATAGAGATTGATATGATGAGAATAGACCTGGGGGCCATAGGTTTCACTAGTGGCTTCTCTCAAGAGCATAAGTATTCTACGGTGGGTGAACAAATTACTGTTGAGCAATTGACAGAATTGAGCATAATTATGAGAATATCTAGGCATGATCATGTATATAGGCATCATGTCCGTGACAAGTAGACCGAAACGATTCTGCATCTACTACTATTATTCCACTCATCGACCGCTATCCAGCATGCATCTAGAGTATTAAGTTAAAAATAGAGTAACGCCTTAAGCAAGATGACATGATGTAGAGAGATAAATTCATGCAATATGAAATAAACCCCATCTTGTTATCCTCGATGGCAATGATGCAATACGTGCCTTGCTGCCCCTTCTATCACTGGGAAGGACACTACAAGATTGAACCCAAAGCTAAGCACTTCTCCCATGGCAAGAACTAACAATCTAGTTGGCCAAACCAAATGGATAATACGAAGAGACTTGCAAAGATAACCAATCATACATAAAAGAATTCAGAGAAGATTCAAATATTATTCATAGATAGACTTGATCATAAACCCACAATTCATCGATCTCAACAAACACACCGCAAAAAGAAGATTACATCGAATAGATCTCCACAAGAGAAGGGGAGAACTTTGTATTGAGATTCAAAGAGAGAGAAGAAGCCATATAGCTAGTAACTATGGACCCGAAGGTCTGAGGTAACCTACTCACACTTCATCGGAGTGGCTATGATGATGTAGAAGCCCTCCATGACGACGACCCTCTTCTGGCAAAGCTCCGGAACACGCCCCAAGATGGGATCTCGTGGATATGGAAAGTTGCGGCGGTGGAATTAGGTTTTTGGCTCCTGTTCTGATCGTTTGGGGGTACGTGTGTATATATAGGAGGAAGAAGTACGCTGGAGGAGCAACGAGGGGCCCACGAGGCAGGGGGGCGCCCCCACCCTCCTGACCGCCTCTTTTGTTCCTTGGAGCAGGGTCCAAGTCTCCTGGATCACGTTCGGTGAGAAAATCACATTCTCGAAGATTTTATTCCATTTGGACTCCGTTTGATATTCTGTTTCTCCGAAACACTGAAATAGGCAAAAAACAACAATTCTGGGCTAGGCCTCCGGTTAATAGGTTAGTCCCAAAAATAATATAAAAGTGGAAAATAAAGCCCAATATAGTCCAGCATGGAGCAATCAAAAATTATAGATACGTTGGAGACGTATCAGGCATCCCCAAGCTTAATTCATGCTCGTCCTCGAGTAGGTAAATGGTAAAAAGAGAATTTTTGATGCGGAGTGCTACTTGGCATAATTTCAATGTAAATCTTCTTAATTGTGGTATGAATATTCAGATTAGAAAGATTCAAGACAAAAGTTTATATTGACATAAAAAATAATAATACTTCATGCATACTAACAAAGCAATTATGTCTTCTCAAAATAACATGCCCAAAGAAAGTTATCCCTACAAAATCATATAGTCTGGCTATGCTCTATCTTCACCACGCAAAGTATTTGAATCATGCACAACCCCGATGACAAGGCAATCAATTGTTTCATACTCTAACTTTTTCAAAACTTTTTCAATCTTCACGCAATACATGAGCGTGAGCCATGGATATAGCACTATAGGTGGAATAGAATGGTGGTTGTGGAGAAGACAAAAAGGAGAAGATAGTCTCACATCAACTAGGCGTATCAACGGGCTATGGAGATGCCCATCAATAGATATCAATGTGAGTGAGTAGGGATTGCCATGCAACGGATGCACTAGAGCTATAAGTATATGAAAGCTCAAAAAGAAACTAACTGGGTGTGCATCCAACTTGCTTGCTCATGAAGACCTAGGTCAATTTGAGGAAGCCCAGCTGACCATTTGGCCCAAGGCCAGCGCGGCACGCATGGGAAATCCATGGTGGTGCACCACTAGTGGACCGTCCGCTCAGGATCAAAGAGATCAATCATATTCTCATGTCTAGAAGCTTACGTGCGCAGCCACAAGCCAATATGGGCTCTGGCTTAGTTGAGTAGTTAGTGTGAACCCTTCCGGGATGGGCTAGCAGATGTAGAATGAGGTAGGTGTACCGGCCAATCTGTGGGTTAAGGGGGAACATTTTCGAAAGACTATGTCTCGATCTTCCGATCATGGAGGTGGTCGAGTCTTGTGGGGAAAAGTGCGCAAACCTCTGCAGAGTGTCAACCTAATCGATTAGCCGTGTCCCCGGTTACGGACAACTTGAGCATCTAGTATTGGAAATGTCGGGAGATCTCCTCACCTTTAATTAAACAGTTGGGTTTTAAATGAAACTTGGGGACGGATGGAGTCGAATTTGCCAACTCATCCTATGCAAATGTGTAGTAGTAGAATAACAATCTTTTCTAATAGGGAAAAACTAGCTTTATGCAAAAAACTAAACTTAGAACTTTCCACCAGCCAAACTGCATGTAAAAGTAGGTTCATTACACTATGATGTGACTTGCCAGTACATTCAATGTACTAACCCATTTGGCTGCAACTTATCATGTTGCAGATATATCCGACGAGGATTAAGGTGCGATAGGTCGATGTTCTACACTCAACCTTGGTCGTGGAGTTGGACTCATTTACTTCTTTGCTTCCATAGTATTTGCTTATTGGCTTTATGCCCTATTTTGTAATAAATGTATTGCTCCTGGACTATCGATGTAATAAAGAGATGTGTGTTACTTCTGTTATTTCATCGAGTACTATGTGTGCTAGCAAGTCGATCCAGGGACTAGCACGGTAAGCACAGAGACTTCGACTCTTACCGAGTTGGGTCGCTACAAGATGGTATCAGAGCACACGTTGACTGTAGGACGCGACCCATAGAAATGGAGAAAAGCCATAGGATAAAAACTATAGTTTTCATTTTCCATATATATCCTTTAGTCTCATACCTTCTCTACTTCAATACTAATTTCTTCTCTTTTTCAAAATGTAGATGTCATCCACCCTTGTTGAGTTCGAGCAGCCCGATGAGACCATGCCCTTTGGAAGGCAGCTGGTGAAGATCACGAAGCACCTAAAGATTGGGCTTCCCACATCCACTGGAACCTTCACCGCCACCCTGCCCGAGGAGAGACGTTGGAGGATCGATGCTCATATCCCTGGATGCATCCTCGGAAACCGCACCAAGCCCATTGATTTCCATGTGGATACCGCAACATGGGGCTTGGGCAGGGTATCGCTGCTCACATTGCTCTCGGACGCATTCGGGAGGTGTATGACGAAGACCTCAAGAGGACCTCCTTCATGATGTACAGACGCCGCGACGCAAATGGAGATGTGGTGCGTACCCTGGAGGACGAGACGATAGCATCCCATATCCAGGACATGGAGGAGCACATTCGTATGATGGAGCTGGAGCTTTCCGACAACATGGTCGTCATCAAGAACCTCATGACCCGCAAGGCCGAGCTAGAGGAGGAGCTCCAGGACGCTCGCATCGAGCACGAAGGAGAGCTGGATGCACTGCAGGAGAAGATAGACGACCTGAAGCTTGAGCTCGAGGAGGCCGAGGAGAAGCTGGATGAGGGAGAAAACATCCAGGAGGATCACTCGTATGGTGCCTATGTCAGCCAAGAGAGAGACCAAAATGATGAGCTCGGAGATGACGACATGGAGAGCGATGCAAGGACACCCGATGTCGACATGGTTGACTGGTCTTCATCTGATGAGAGTTAGATTTTATACCACCATGAGGGTTTAGAAATTCGATTTCGTTATCCGATTAGTTTTATTTCATTTGTAAGACCTTGTCAAATCTTGTGACATGGATTACCTTAGGTTTGATTATTCATGTGAACCTCTTTGTTTGAAATTGAATTGGAGTGATTTGAAGTTTTATTGCTATGATGTGCATATGGGTAGTGTGATTTTACTCGCTAGGCCTTGTTCTATTCTAACTCCTCATCCACTCTGAAACCCATCAAATGCCTCCAAGACGTGACCCCGGATTCAACTTTCCGCTGGAGCTTACGCAATTGATCCAACAACAAAATGCTCTTATGCAGATGCTCATTCAGAACCAGAACCAGAACAACAACTCACCGCCGCCACCCCCGGTTGATAGTCTTACCTGTTTTCTGAGGCTGAACCCACCCGTGTTCTCCAACAGCACGGAGCCGATCGTCGCAGATGACTGGCTCCGCAAGATAGGAAGGGAGCTGGCCACAGCAGGATGCAATGATGCGAAGAAGGTAAAGTTTGCTACCCACCAGCTGGATGGACCAGCAGCTGCTTGGTGGGAGAACTACACCACCACATACCCCATGGAGAATGTGACTTGGGGTCAGTTCCAGCGGGCGTTCCGCACTGCTCATGTTTCAGCTGGGGCCATGAGTCTGAAGAAGAAGGAGTTCCGCAGCTTGCACCAGGGAGGACACACGGTATCTCAGTATATTGATGAGTTCAGTAAGTTGGCCCGTTACGCCCCAGAGGACGTGGCCACCGATGCAGCCAAGCAGGAGAAGTTTCTGGAGGGACTGAACGATGAGTTGGGAGTTCAGTTGACTGTGGCAACATTTTCGGACTATCAGGAGCTGGTTGATAAGGCTATCATTCTTGAATGCAAGCACCAGCAGATGGAGAATCGTGAGAGGAAGTACGGTCATGGGAAGTATAACTCGGGAGTTCAACAGAAACCCTACTACAACCCGTACTCAGGGAGTTCTGGATCAGGCACTAGCAAGTTTGGAGGGAATCACCATAACCATGGGGGCCACATTCATCATGGAGGGAATGGACACAACCACCATGGTCACAAGCAGGGCAATGGTAATGGAGGAAATGGCAATCGGCAGCATTTCAATTCTTCCACACCGATGAAGAAGGACCTGAGTCACATCACCTGCTTCAAGTGCAAGAAGATAGGTCACTACTCCAATGAGTGCCCTGAGGCGCAGAATGGAAATGGCAATGGGAATTCTGGAGGCAAGAAGCCCAATCCTTTCACTAAGGGACATGTGAATCATGTCAATGTGGAAGAGGTTTATGAGCAGCCTGACGCAGTGATTGGTAAGTTCTTGGTTAATTCATTTCCAACACTCATTCTTTTTGACACTGGTGCATCGCATTCATTCATATCAAGGGGATTTGTGGATAAACATAAGTTGCCTACCATAGCTCTTAAGGCACCCATTCTAGTGAGTTCCCCAGGAGCCAAGTCTATGGCTAGTCAGGGATGTTTCCAATTGCCTTTGAACATAGGGGGACATGTTTTTCCCACATATATGATTATACTAGAATCGGAAGGGTTGGATGCAATCCTAGGGATGGATTGGATGTCCAAGTATGAGGGAAACATTGATTGTGCTAGTAGATCGATTTTTCTCACCACCCCGGAGAAGAAGAGGATCAAGTATGTATCCAGGCTTAAGCCTAAGAGGACTCAGGTGAACTCTCTTACGGGAGTTGTCCAGGAAGAAGTACCAGTGGTGAAGGATTATCCCGATGTATTTCCGGATGAGTTACCGGGTATGCCGCCAGATCAGGAGATTGAGTTTTTGATTGAGTTGCTGCCAGGCACAGGGCCTATCTCCAAGAGGCCATATCGAATGCCTGCTAATGATTTGGAGGAAGTCAAGAAACAGATTAAGGAGTTACTAGAGAAAGGGTATATTCGCCCAAGTTCATCACCTTGGGGAGCCCCAGTACTTTTAGTGGAGAAGAAGGATGGAACCTTGAGAATGTGTGTGGATTACCGCTCTTGGAATGAGGTGACCATCAAGAACAAGTATCCCCTACTGATGATCAATGACTTGTTTGACCAGCTAGAAGGAGCTAGTGTTTTCTCCAAGATCGATCTTCGATCGGGTTATCACCAGTTGAAGATTTGTGAGAAGGATATACCCAAGACAGCTTTTACCACAAGGTATGGGCTTTATGAGTATACAGTCATGCCCTTTGGTTTGACTAATGCCCCTGCCTATTTTATGAACATGATGAACAAAGTATTCATGGAGTTCCTAGATAAGTTTGTTGTGGTATTCATTGATGACATATTGGTTTACTCCAAGAATGAGGAGGAACACGCTGAACATCTGCGCTTAGTTTTGGAGAAGCTCAAAGAACATCAGCTTTATGCCAAGTTCAGCAAGTGTGAGTTTTGGCTGAAGGAAGTCGGATTCCTTGGACATGTAGTGTCAGGTGAAGGGATTGCAGTGGACCCTACCAAGGTAGAGTCAGTCACGGAATGGAATGCACCCACCACAGTTGGCAAGATTCATAGTTTTCTTGGGCTTGCAGGATATTACCGGAGATTTATTGAAAATTTCTCCAAGATTGCCAGGCCCATGACATCATTGTTGAAAAAGGACACCAAGTTCGTTTGGACTGAAGAGTGTGAAGCCAGCTTTCAAGAGTTGAAGAAGTGTTTGGTTACAGCCCCAGTGTTAGTCCTGCCTGACGTACACAAGGACTTTCAGGTGTATTGTGATGCTTCACGTCAGGGACTTGGAGGTGTTCTTATGCAAGAGGGGAAGGTTGTAGCTTATGCTTCACGACAGCTTCAACCTCATGAGTTGAACTATGCCACGCATGATTTGGAGTTGGCAGCTGTAGTGCAGGCACTCAAGACATGGAGACACTATCTTATTGGGAATCGTTGTGATGTTTACACGGATCACAAGAGTTTGAAGTATATCTTCACGCAGAAAGAGTTGAATCTCAGGCAAAGGAGATGGTTGGAACTTATAAAGGATTATGACATGAGTCTGCATTATCATCCAGGAAAAGCCAACGTTGTGGCAGATTCCTTGAGCCGTAAGAGTTATGTTAATACCCTTACAGCAGGAGGTTTACCTGAGGAGTTATGTGATGAGCTTAGAGACCTTCAATTGGAAATAGTTCCAAGAGGTTATGTTGCCGCACTCGAGGTGCATTCCACCTTGTTGGTAAGAACCAGAGAAGCCCAGAAGTTGGACCAAGTTATTGCTGAGATCAAAGAAATGATGAGCAAAGGGAAAGCAGAAGGATTCCGTGAGGATGAACATGGAACCATATGGTTTGAGCAACGGATTTGTGTACCCAATGACCCAGAGATCAGGAAGTTGATTCTTCAGGAGGCTCACGACTCACCATATTCGATACACCCAGGCAATACCAAGATGTGTTTGGACTTGAAGGAAAGTTTTTGGTGGGCCAGTATGAAGCGGGAAATTGCCGAGTATGTGGCAATATGTGATGTATGTCAGAGAGTAAAGGCAGAACATCAGAAACCAGCAGGATTACTTCAGCCGTTGCCGATACCTGATTGGAAATGGGATAAACTTGGTATGCACTTTATCACGGGGTTACCCAGGACCCGTTCAGGTTATGATTCCATTTGGGTAATAGTGGATCGTTTGACCAAGGTTGCTCACTTCATTCCAGTAAAGACCACCTATACAAGTGCTAAGCTGGCAAGGATATATATGACTAGGATCGTATGTCTGCATGGAGTTACAAGGAGCATAGTATCGGATAGAGGAACACAGTTTACCTCAAAGTTTTAGAAACAGTTACATGAAACTTTGGGTACCAAGCTAGAGTTCAGTACAGCCTTCCACCCACAGACTGATGGGCAGACAGAGAGGGTCAATCAGATTCTAGAGGACATGTTGAGAGCGTGTGCGCTAGACTATGGGTCTAGTTGGGATGATAACTTACCCTACGTAGAGTTCTCATACAACAACAGCTACCAAGCCAGTTTGCAGATGGCCCCTTTTGAGGCATTGTATGGAAGGAAATGCAGGACACCTTTGATGTGGGATGGAGTTGGAGATCGCAAATTGTTTGGACCTGATTTGATCAAGGATTCTGAGGAGAAGGTCAAGTTGATTCGTGACAGACTTAAGATAGCTCAGTCAAGGCAGAAAAGTTATGCCGATGCTAAACGCAAGGAAGTGATCTATGAAGTGGGAGATAGAGCATATCTTAAAGTGTCTCCACTTCGAGGTATTAAGAGATTTGGAGTCAAAGGAAAGTTAGCACCATGATTTGTGGGACCATACAGAGTTATGGAACGCAGAGGAGAGGTTGCATACCAGTTGGAATTACCAGAGGCTTTGTCAGGAGTTCATGATGTGTTTCATGTTTACCAGCTGAAGAAGTGTCATGCAGAGATGGCAGAGATCCCTTTGAGAGATACAGTGCCACTAGAAGAAATTCAGTTGGAGAGCGATCTGACTTATGAGGAGAAACCTATTAAGATTCTGGAGACTGCAGAAAGAATCACTCGTACCAAGATCATCAAGTTCTGCAAGGTTCAGTGGAGTCACCACACCAAGGAGGAAGCTACTTGGGAACGAGAGGAAGATCTTAGACAGGACCATCCACACCTTTTTGCTGGCCAACCCGAATCTCGAGGACGAGATTCATCTTAAGGGGGGTAGGTTTGTAACATCCCAATTTTTATTAAATTTGGATGTTAATAGAATCATTCAATGCATATCATATTTCTTTGCATTATGGAGTTTTTTTATATTCAAATAATATCTTTTCCACTCGAGAAAAACAAATGAGAGGGGATAAGATGACTTCCTCAAAATATAAAAGAGTGGGAAATTTTATTTTGAATATTATTTGAAGTTTTGGAGTTTATTGGTATTTATTTTATTTGCAAAAAGTGCATTAATTGCATTAGGAAAATATTTTCAAAATGTTCTATGCTTAAGTTAATGTTCATTAGGCTCTAAATATTGCATAGTTATTTTAGAAATTATTGTGGTGTTTTTATTAATTCATTTGAATTGTTTAGGGACACTTTAGTCTTAGGTTAAAACAAACACACGCACTCACCCGCCTGGACCGAAACCAGTTCGGCCCAGGGACGCGCGCGCTCAGCCAGCCGCGCCAGGCCAGCCGGCCAAGCTGGCCATTTGGCCCAAGGCCAGCGCCCCAGCGCCCGAAACCTCCCGCACCGGACGACCGCCCGCGCCCCCTCTCGCTCGCTACCGCCGCTGCCACTGCCAAACGGGCCCCGCCTCGTTAGCTCGTTCCCAACCTCCCGCACGGCGCGGGATAAACATCCGCGCCTCGTCGCCCGCAACCGCCGGCCGCCTCGCGCTCGGATAGAGCTTATCCGCAGCTCCCGTGCCCTCTGCCCTCGCCTATAAATCCCCTCGACCCCCTCTTCCATCCTCGCCATCTCGCTTCATCCCACGCTGCTCATACTGCTCGCAGTCGCCGTTCGCATCTCGCCGGAGCCGCGCCACTCCTCGTCCATTTCGTCGTCTGTGGCACCCCCTAGCTCTCCTTCCTTTTTCAATTGGATCCCCGCAACAACGCGCATCGTTTTGACACATTTTTTGCCCCTAGGTACCGTCGGAGCCGCCGCACCGTCGATGCCGGAGTCGCCGGAGCTCCGAAGGCTGTCGTCTTCGCCCCGCCCCGTCCGGACATCGCTGACGCACGCCGACACCACCTTCGCGACGCCCAAGCCGCGCCGCACCTCCCCGTCTTCTTCACCGACACCGGGACCCGCCGTAGCCACCGCCCCGTTCGACCCGAGCCGCCATCGTCGTCCTCTGCTCGTCGCCGGCCACCACCACCCGCTGTAAGCCGCCGCCCCACCCTCGCCCGTTAGATCGGTCACCAACGGCCTAGATTAGATTAGGTCAGTTTTTTTTAGTTGAACCGGTACGCGGTTAACCGCGGTTTTTATTTTAAAAACTACCGATCGGTTTCCTTTAGACCGTGCAGTTTTATTTAAACCGAGCGTCGGTTTTATTTAGTTAGCCACCGCCGCTGTTTTTTTTCTTATTTAGTGGCCGTTCGCCGTATAGCCTCCGCAGCGGACGCTGCTCGGCCAGCCAAGAGCCGCCACGTGTCCAGGGACCTGTTTGCGATTGTTTTCTTCACTGTTTAGTCCCTTTTATCACAGATTAGTCCCTAAGCTTAGATTAGCCATAACTTTAGATCGAAACTTGATGAAACCAGCGGCAAATTCTTCGTATTGTTTAGACCTATCCAGTGGTATACCTTTTGCACACTTTTGTCAGATTCAAATTTGAATTTATTCAGATTCGAATTCGAACTTCAAATGGCCATATCTCTCAAACCGTAGCTCCGATTAAGTTGATTCTTTTTGCACTTTGTCACCGTAGCCAAACCCTATCACCTGGACCTTTGTCACAATAATTTTCACACACTAGAATCTGCCTATTAATATTTTTACTAGTATGCATAGTATGCACTATAGTTCACATCACTTCCTGAACCATAGGCCCATGTTGTTTTACACTTAGAATATTTTTCATGCTAGTGTGATGTTTGTTTATTTGGTTTTTCTGAGACTTTTGCTTTGCATGTTCTTCTTGGTTCTCTTGAATGTTTGCTTATGTTTTTTTATCTTCTTTGCGATAGATTGCCCGGAGTGCGAAGCAGAATATTATTAGTCTTTAGAATTCAACCAGCAGTACCAAGGCAAGTTGCATCTTGATCATGTTTCATTACCTATGTTTTTATTATGCACTTAGTTCTTTGCGGTAGGACTGCATGGTAGGAATTGATGCCGCATGACATGGTGGCAAAGTACAGTGGGGCACACATGGGAAATCCATGGTGGTGCACCACTAGTGGATCCTCCGCTCAGGCTCAAAGAGATCAATCGTATTCTCATGTCTAGAAGCTTACGTGCGCAGCCACAAGCCAATATGGGCTCTGGCTTAGTTGAGTAGTTAGTGTGACCCCTTCCGGGATGGGCTAGTAGATGTAGAATGAGGTAGGTGTACCGGCCTATCCGTGGGTTAAGGGGGGACATTTTCGGAAGACTATGTCTCGATCTTCCGATCATGGAGGTGGTCGAGTCTTATGGGGAAAAGTGTGCAAACCTCTGCAGAGTGTCAACCTAATCGATTAGCCGTGTCCTCGGTTACGGACAGCTTGAGCATCTAGTAGTGGAAATGTCAGGAGATCTCCTCACCTTTAATTAAACAGTTGGGTTTTAAATGAAACTTGGGGACGGATGGAGTCGGATTTGCCAACTCATCCTACGCAAATGTGTAGTAGTAGAATAACAATCTTTTCTAATAGGGAAAAACTAGCTTTATGCAAAAAAAACTAAACTTAGAACTTTCCACCAGCCAAACTGCATGTAAAAGTAGGTTCATTACACTATGATGTGACTTGCCAGTATATTCAATGTACTGACCCATTTGGCTGCAACTTATCACGTTGCAGATATATCCGACGAGGATTAAGGTGCGATAGGTCGATGTTCTACACTCAACCTTGCTCGTGGAGTTGGACTCATTTACTTCTTTGCTTCCGCAGTATTTGCTTATTGGCTTTATGCCCTATTTTGTAATAACTGTATTGCTCCTGGACTATCGATGTAATAAAGAGATGTGTGTTACTTCTGTTATTTCATCGAGTACTGTGTGTGCTAGCAAGTTGATCCAGGGACTAGCACGGTAAGCACAGAGACTTCGACTCTTACCGAGTTGGGTCGCTACAATCCAACTTGCTTGCTCATGAAGACCTAGGGCAATTTGAGGAAGCCCATCATTGGAATATACAAGCCAAGTTCTATAATGTAAAATTCCCACTAGTATATGAAAGTCATAACATGAGAGACTCTCTACTATGAAGATCATGGTGCTACTTTGAAGCACAAGTGTGGTAAAAGGATAGTAACATTGTCCCTTCTCTCTTTTTCTCTCATTTTTTTTATTTTTTTTATTTGGGCCTTTCTCTTTTTTTTGGGCTTCTTTGGCCTCTTTTTTTATTTTTCGTCCAGAGTCTCATCTCGACTTGTGGGGGAATCATAGTCTCCATCATTCTTTCCTCACTGGGACAATGCTCTAATAATGATGATCATCACACTTTTATTTTTCTTACAACTCAACAATTACAACTCGATACTTAGAACAAAATATGACTCTATATGAATGCCTCCGGCGGTGTACCGGGATATGCAATGAATCAAGAGTGACAAGTATGAAAATTATGAACGGTGGCTTTGCCACAAATACTATGTCAACTACATGATCATGCTAAGCAATATGACAATGGTGGATGTGTCATGATGAACTAGATGATGGAAAGTTGCATGGCAATATATCTCGGCATGGCTATGGAAATGACATAATAGGTAGGTATGGTGGCTGTTTTGAGGAAGGTATATGGTAGGTGTATGATACCGGCGAAAGGTGCGCGGTATTAGAGAGGCTAGCAAGGGTGGAAGGGTGAGAGTGCGTATGATCCATGGACTCAACATTAGTCATAAAGAACTCATATACTTATTGCAAAAATCTAGAAGTTATCAAAGCAAAGTACTACGCGCATGCTCCTAGGGGGATAGATTGGTTGCAAAAGACCATCGCTCGTCCCCGACCGCCACTCATAAGGAAGACAATCAATAAATAAATCATGCTCCGACGTGCATGCTACGGGAATCACAAACTTCAACACAAGTATTCTTTAAATTCACAACTACTCCACTAGCATGACTTTAATATTATCACCTCCATATCTCAAAACAATTATCATGCTTCAATCTTTTCTTAGTATTCAACACACTCAAAAGAAAGTTTCACAAATCTTGAATACCAAGCATATTATTATTAAGCAAATTACCATGCTATTAAGAGACTCTCAAAATAATTTAAGTGAAGCATGAGAGATCAATAGTTTCTTTAAAACAAATCCACCACCGTGCTCTAAAAGATATAAGTGAAGCACATAGAGCAAAATTATAACGCTCAAAAGATATAAGTGAAGCACATAGAGCAAAACTACTTAGCTCAAAAGATATAAGTGAAGCACATAGAGTATTCTATCAAATTTTAATTCATGTATGGCTCTCTCAAAAGGTGTGTACAGCAAGGATGATTGTGTCATACTAACAAACAAA
Source organism: Triticum aestivum (assembly GCF_018294505.1). Classification (NCBI taxonomy): domain Eukaryota; kingdom Viridiplantae; phylum Streptophyta; class Magnoliopsida; order Poales; family Poaceae; genus Triticum; species Triticum aestivum. The sequence continues at coordinate 185,602,669 of NC_057806.1, forward strand.
GACACAAATAATATAAGACGCTCCAAGCAAAACACATATCATGTTGGTGAATAAAAATATAGCTCCAAGTAAAGTTACCGATGGAAGTGGACGAAAGAGGGGATGTCCGGGGCATCCCCAAGATTTGACTTTTTGGTGTCCTTGGATTATCTTGGGGGTGCCATGGGAATCCCCAAGCTTAGGCTCTTGCCACTCCTTGTTCCATAATCCATCAAATTCTTACCCAAAACTTGAAAACTTCACAACACAAAACTCAAAATAGAAAACTCGTGAGCTCTGTTAGCGAAAGAAATCAAAAGACCACTTCAAGGTACTGTAATGAACTCATTATTTATTTATATTGGTGTTAAACCTACTGTATTCCAACTTCTCTATGGATTATAAACTATTTTACTAGCCATAGATTCATCAAAATAAGCAAACAACACACGAAAAACAGAATCTGTCAAAAACAGAACAGTCTGTAGTAATCTGTAGCTAGCGCAAGATCTGGAACCCCAGAAATTCTAAAATAAATTGCTGGACGTGAGTAATTTATCTATTAATCATCTTCAAAAAGAATTAACTAAATAGCACTCTTCAAATAGAAATGGCAGCAGTTCTCGTGAGCGCTAAAGTTTCTGTTTTTTACAGCAAGTTCAACAAGACTTTCCCCAAGTCTTCCCAACGGTTCTACTTGGCACAAACACTAATTAAACACAAAAAACACAACCAAAACAGAGGCTAGATAATTTATTTATTACTAAACAGGAGCAAAAAGCAAGTAATAAAAATAAAATTGGATTGCCTCCCAACAAGCGCTATCGTTTAACGCCCCTAGCTGGGCATAACAAGCGAGGATAGATCTAGGTATTGCCATAGTAATAGGATAGATTGGTGAAAATCATTTCATATTATGTACGTTCCGCAGCAAGTTTTCTTTGAGGCAAGCAAAAGTAATCAAAAGGACTAAATTTAACACGACAAAAGTCCCCAAGATCAACCTTGGGAGGTATAGGTTCCTCCTTTGGTCCTTCATAATGCGCAACCAATTCATCATTATAAGCATTCTTTTGACAGAACTTTGTGAGCCTATATTCAAGAGAATATCCTAGTTCATTATTTCGAATAGCCAAATCATCATTAAGTTCAGAAATTCTATCAACTAAAACCTTGGTAGGAACCCTTCTTCTAAGATTTTCATTAAAAGCAACATAATCTAGAGATTGAAAGCGCATTATTTCTTCTTGATCAAAGAGGATAGCCTCTATGGGAGGACGGCAAGCGTCCACCCTATAATGCGCAAAGATTTCTTTGGCTTCTCTCATTATGAATCTAAACTCATGAGCCAAAAAGATAGTAGTGGCACGCTTAACAGAAGAATGCTCAATATTAGAAAATTCCAGAAAAATCCTTTGTATGGAAGGATGCATGTGCATGAATTGTGTTTCAAGTTTAACTACAAGCATGGCAATAGTGTCCGCAAGACTACTAGTTCTGTGAAGGATAGAACTACACATAGAAGGTAAAGCACCAGAACAAGTAAAGAAATCTTGAATAACTCCTTTTCCAATAATATTACCACTACCAACACGGAAATTTTTTTTGTATGAAAGATGGTGGGTTCTTTAGTAGGAGCATCAGAATTTACCATGATATTGTTATCGCCCATATTGGCGATAACTTCCCCAATTTCAGACATAACGACAAGCAAGAAAACTAGCACACGAGCAAATAAGAGCAAACGGGCAAAAGAGGAAAACAGAGAGGGAGGATAGAGAGAGAGGGCGAATAAAACGGCAAGGGTGAATTGGGGGGAGAGGAAAACGAGAGGCAAATGGCAAATAATGTAATGCGAGAGATAGGGATTGTGATGGGTACTTGGTATATTGACTTTTGCACAGACTCCCCAGCAACGGCGCCAGAAATCCTTCTTGCTACGTCTTGAGCTTGCGTTGGTTTTCCCCGAAGAGGAAGGGATGATGCAGCAGAGTAGCATAAGTATTTCCCTCAATTTTTGAGAACCAAGGTATCAATCCAGTAGGAGGCCATGCTCAAGTCCCTCGTACCTGCACAAAACGATAGCTACTCGCAACCAACGCGATTAGGGGTTGTCAAGCCCTTCACGGTAACTTACGAGAGTGAGATCTGATAGATAGAATATTTTTGGTATTTTTGGTATAAAGATGCAAAGTAAAAAGTAAAGGCAAAGTAAATAGCAAAACAATATTAAAGTGATAGAGATTGATATGATGAGAATATACCCGGGGGCCATAGGTTTCACTAGTGGCTTCTCTCAAGAGCATAAGTATTCTACGATGGGTGAACAAATTACTGTTGAGCAATTGACAGAATTGAGCATAATTATGAGAATATCTACGCATGATCATGTATATAGGCATCACGTCCGCGACAAGTAGACCGAAACAATTCTGCATCTACTACTATTACTCCACTCATCGACCGCTATCCAGCATGCATCTAGAGTATTAAGTTAAAAACAGAGTAACGCCTTAAGCAAGATGACATGATGTAGAGAGATAAATTCATGCAATATGAAATAAACCCCATCTTGTTATCCTCGATGGCAACGATGCAATACATGCCTTGCTGCCCCTTCTGTCACTTGGAAAGGACACCGCAAGATCGAACCCGAAGCTAAGCACTTCTCCCATGGCAAGAACTACCAATCTAGTTGGCCAAACCAAACGGATAATTCGAAGAGACTTGCAAAGATAACCAATCATACATAAAAGAATTCAGAGAAGACTCAAATATTATTCATAGATAGACTTGATCATAAACCCACAATTCATCGATCTCAACAAACACACCGCAAAAGGAAGATTACATCGAATAGATCTCCACAAGAGAGGGGGAGAACTTTGTATTGAGATTCAAAGAGAGAGAAGAAGCCATCTAGCTACTAACTATGGACCCGAAGGTCTGAGGTAACCTACTCACACCTCATCGGAGAGGCTATGATGATGTAGAAGCCCTCTGTGACGACGGCCCTCTTCCGGTGGAGCTCCGGAATAGGCCCCAAGATGGGATCTCGTGGATACAGAAAGTTGCAGCGGTGGAATTAGGTTTTTGGCTCCTGTTCTGATCGTTTGGGGGTACGTGTGTATATATAGGAGGAAGAAGTACGCCGGAGGAGCAACGAGGGGCCCATGAGGCAGGGGGCGCGCCCTAGGGGGGGCGCCCCCCACCCTCGTGACCGCCTCTTTTGTTCCTTGGAGCAGGGTCCAAGTCTCCTGGATCACGTTCGGTGAGAAAATCACGTTCCCGAAGATTTCATTCTGTTTGGACTCCGTTTGATATTCTGTTTCTCCGAAACACTGAAATAGGCAAAAAACAGCAATTCTGGGTTGGGCCTCCAGTTAATAGGTTAGTCCCAAAAATAATATAAAAGTGGAAAATAAAGCCCAATATAGTCCAAAATAGTAGATAATATAGCATGGAGCAATCAAAAATTATTGATACATTGGAGACGTATCAAGTACATGGGATTGTGTGAAGATTACCCCTCTTGCAACAAACCTACCATGCAGCTATGCCTCTAAGTCGTGCCCCGACATGTTGGAGATATAGCCGCATTGTGGGTGTTACATATGGTCAAGACATGATGCTAAATTTTATTGTATGAGATGATCATGTTTTGTAACACAGTTATCGGCAACTGGCAGGAGCCATATAGTTGTCGCTTTATTGTATTAAATTCAATCGCCATGTAATTGCTTTACTTTATCACTAAGCGGTAGCGATAGTCGTGGAGGCAATAGTTGGCGTGACGACAACGATGCTTCAATGGAGATCAAGGTGTCAAGCCGGTGACGATGGTGATCATGACGGTGATTTGGAGATGGAGATCACAAGCACAAGATGATGATGGCCATATTATATCACTTATATTGATTGCATGTGATGTTTATCCTTTATGCATCTTATTCTGCTTGATTGACGGTAGCATTATAAGATGATCTCTCACTAAATTTCAAGGTACAAGTGTTCTCCCTGAGTATGCACCATTGCCAAAGTTCATCGTGCCGAGACACCACATGATGATCGGGTGAGATAATCTCTACGTTCATATACAACGGGTGCAAGTCAGTTTTTGCACACGCAGAAATACTCGGGTTAAACTTGACGAGCCTAGCATATGCAGATATGGCCTCGGAACACTGAGAATGAAAGGTCGAGCGTGAGTCATATAGTAGATATGATCAACATAGTGATGTTTACCATTGAAAACTACTCCATCTCACGTGATGATCGGACATGGTTTAGTTGATATGGATCACGTGATCGCTTAGATGATTAGAGGGATATCTATCTAAGTGGGTGTTCTTAAATATGATTAATTGAACTTTAATTTATCATGAACTTAGTACTTGATAGTATTTTGCTTGTCTATGTTGTTGTAGATAGATGGCTCGCGCTGTTGTTCCATTAAATTTTAATGCGTTCCTTGAGAAAGCAAAGTTGAAAGATGATGGTAGCAATTACACGGACTGGGTCCGTAACTTTAGGATTATCCTCATTGCTGCACAGAAGAATTACATCTTGGAAGCACCGTCGGGTGCCAAACCCGTTGCAGGAGCAACACCAGATGTTATGAATGTCTGGCAGAGCAAAGCTGATGACTACTCGATAGTTTAGTGTGCCATGCTTTACGGCTTAGAACCGGGACTTCAACGATGTTTTCAATGTCATGGAGCATATGAGATGTTCCAGGAGTTGAAGTTAATATTTCAAGCAAATGCCCGGATTGAGAGATATGAAGTCTCCAATAAGTTCTACAACTGCAAGATGGAGGAGAATAGTTCTGTCAGTGAACATATACTTAGAATGTCTAGGTACCATAACCACTTGACTCAACTGGGAGTTGATCTTCCTATTGATAGTGTCACTGACAGAGTTCTTCAATCACTGTCACGAAGCTACAAGAGCTTCGTGATGAACTATAATATGCAAGGGATGGATAAGAAGATCCCCGAGCTCTTCGCAATATTAAAAGTTGTGGAGGTAGAAATCAAGAAGGAGCATCAAGTGTTGATGGTCAACAAGACCACCAGTTTCAAGAAAAAGGGTAAAGGGAAGAAGAAAGGGAACTTCAAGAAGAACGGCAAACAAGTTGCTGCTCAAGAGAAGAAACCCAATTCTGGACCTAAGCCTGAGACTGAGTGCTTCTACTGCAAAGGGACGGGTCACTGGAAGCAGAACTGCCCCAAGTATTTGGCGGATAAGAAGGATGGCAAGGTGAACAAATGTATATGTGATATACATGTTATTGACGTGTACCTTACTAAAGCTTGCAGTAGCACCTGGGTATTTGATACTGGTTCTGTTGCTAATATTTGCAACTCGAAACAGGGACTATGGATTAAGCGAAGATTGGCTAAGAATGAGGTGACGATGCACATGGGAAATGGTTCCAAAGTCGATGTGATCGCAGTTAGCACGCTACCTCTACATCAACCTTCGGGATTAGTTTTAGACCTGAATAATTGTTATTTGGTGCCAGCGTTGAGCATGAACATTATATCCAGATCATGTTTGATGCGAGATGGTTATTTATTTAAATTAGAGAATAATGGTTGTTCTATTTATATGAGTAATATCTTTTATGGTCATGCACCCTTGAAGAGTGGTCTATTTTTAATGAATCTCGATAGTAGTGATACACATATTCATAATGTTGAAGCCAAAAGATGCAGAGTTGATAATGATAGGGCAACTTATTTGTGGCACTGCCGTTTAGGTCATATTGGTATAAAGTGCATGAAGAAACTCCATTCTAATGGACTTTTGGAATCACTTGATTATGAATCACTTGGTAGTTGCGAACCATGCCTAATGGGCAAGATGACTAAAACGCCGTTCTCCGGAACTATGGAGCGAGCAACAGATTTGTTGGAAATCATACATACTGATGTATGTGGTCCGATGAATATTGAGGCTCGCAGCGGGTATCATTATTTTCTCACCTTCATAGATGATTTGAGCAGATATGGGTATATCTACTTGATGAAACATAAGTCTGAAACATTTGAAAAGTTCAAAGAATTTCGGAGTGAAGTGGAAAATCATCGTAACAAGAAAATAAAGTTTCTACGATATGATCGTGGAGGAGAATATTTGAGTTACGAGTTTGGTCTTCATTTGTAACAATGCGGAATAGTCGCCACCCGGAACACCACAGTGTAATGGTGTGTCCGAACGTCGTAATCGTACTTTACTAGATATGGTGCGATCTATGATGTCTCTTACTGATTTACCGCTATCATTTTGGGGTTATGCTTTAGAGACAACCGCATTTACGTTAAATAGGGCACCATCTAAATCCATTGAGACGACGCCTTATGAACTATGGTTTGTCAAGAAACCAAAGTTGTCATTTCTTAAAGTTTGGGGCTGCGATGCTTATGTGAAAAAGCTTCTATCTGATAAGCTCGAACACAAATCGGAGAAATGTGTCTTCATAGGATACCCAAAGGAGACTGCTGGGTACACTTTCTATCACAGATCCGATGGCAAGACATTTGTTGCTAAGAATGGATCCTTTCTAGAGAGGGAGGTTCTCTCAAAAGAAGTGAGTGGGAGGAAAGTAGAACTTGATGAGGTAACTGTACCTGCTCCCTTATTGGAAAGTAGTCCATCACAGAAACCGGTTTCTGTGACACCTACACCAATTAGTGAGGAAGCCAATGATGATGATCATGAAACTTCAGATCAAGTTACTACTGAACCTCGTAGGTCAACTAGAGTAATATCCACACAAGAGTGGTACGGTAATCTTGTTCTAGAGGTCATGTTACTTGACCATGACGAACCTACGAACTATGAGGAAGCGATGATGAGCCCAGATTCCGCGAAATGGCTTGAGGCCATGAAATCTGAGATGGGATTCATGTATGAGAACAAAGTGTGGACTTTGGTTGACTTGCCCGATGATCGGCAAGCCATCGAGAATAAATGGATCTTCAAGAAGACTGACGTTGATGGTAACATTACTGTCTACAAAGCTCGACTTGTTGCGAAAGGTTTTCGACAAGTTCAAGGAGTTGACTACGATGAGACCTTCTCACCCGTTGTGATGCTTAAGTTAGTCCAAATTATGTTAGCAATTGCCGCATTTTATGATTATGAAATTCGGCAAATGGATGTAAAGACTGCATTCCTGAATGGATTTCTGGAAGAAGAGTTGTATATGATGCAACCTGAAGGTTTTATCAATCCAAAGGGTGCTAACAAAGTGTGCAAGCTCCAGCGATCCATTTATGGACTGGTGCAAGCCTCTCAGAGTTGGAATAAATGTTTTGATAGTGTGATCAAAGCATATGGTTTTATACAGACTTTTGGAGAAGCCTGTATTTACAAGAAAGTGAGTGGGAGCTCTGTAGCATTTCTGATATTATATGTGGATGATATATTGTTGATTGGAAATGATATAGAATTTCTGGATAGCATAAAAGGATACTTCAACAAGAGTTTTTCAATGAAAGACCTCGGTGAAGTTGCTTATATATTGGGCATCAAGATCTATATAGATAGATCAAGACTCTTAATTGGACTTTCACAAAGCACATACCTTGATAAAGTTTTGAAGAAGTTCAAAATGGATCAAGCTAAGAAAGGGTTCTTGCTTGTGTTACAAGGTGTGAAGTTGAGTAAGACTCAATACCCGACCACTGCAGAAGATAGAGAGAAAATGAAAAGTGTTCCCTATGCTTCAGCCATAGGCTCTATCATGTATGCAATGTTGTGTACCAGAGCTAATGTGTGCCTTGCTATTAGTTTAGCAAGGAGGTACCAAATTAATCCAGGAGTGGATCACTGGACAGCGGTCAAGAACATCCTGAAATACTTGAAAAGGACTAAGGATATGTTTCTCGTTTATGGAGGTGACAAAGAGCTCGTCGTAAATGGTTACGTTGATGCAAGATTTGACACTGATCCGGACGATTCTAAATCGCAAACTAGATACGTGTTTATATTGAATGGTGGAGCTGTCGGTTGGAGCAGTTCTAAACAAAGCATCATGGCGGGATCTACGTGTGAGGCGGAGTATATAGCTGCTTCGGAAGCAGCAAATGAAGGAGTCTGGATGGAGGAGTTCATATCCGATCTAGGTGTCATACCTAGTGCATCGGGTCTAATGAAAATATTTTGTGACAATACTGGTGCAATTGCCTTGGAAAAGGAATCCCTATTTCACAACCAAACACATCAAGAGACGCTTCAATTCCATCCGCGATCAAGTCTAGGTGGGAGACATAGAGATTTGCAAGATACATACGGATCTGAATGTTGCAGACCCGTTGACTAAGCCTCTCTCATGAGCAAAATATGATCAGCACCAAGGCTCCATGGATGTTAGAATCATTACTGTGTAATCTAGATTATTGACTCTAGTACAAGTGGGAGACTGAAGGAAATATGCCCTAGAGGCAATAATAAGGTTATTATTTATTTCCTTATTTCATGATAATTGTTTATTATTCATGCTATAATTGTATTAATCGGAAACGTAATACATGTGTGAATACATAGACAAAAAGAGTGTCACTAGTATGCCTCTACTTAACTAGCTCGTTAATCAAAGATGGTTATGTTTCCTAACCATAGACATGAGTTGTCATTTGATAAACATGGTCACATCATTAAGAGAATGATGTGATTGACTTGACCCATTCTGTTAGCTTAGCACTTGATCATTTTAGTTTACTGCTATTGCTTTCTTCATGACTTATACATGTTCCTATGACTATGAGATTATGCAACTCTCGATTACCGGAGGAACACTTTGTGTGGGAGGAACACTTTGTGTGCGACCAAACATCACAACGTAACTGGGTGATTATAAAGGTGCTCTACAGGTGTCTCCGATGGTACTTGTTGAGTTGACATAGATCGAGATTAGGATTTGTCAATCTGATTGTTAGAGAGGTATCTCTAGGCCCTCTCGGTAATGCACATCACTATAAGCCTTGCAATCAATGCAACTAATGAGTTAGTTGCGGGATAGTGCATTACGGAACGAATAAAGAGACTTGCCGGTAACGATATTGAACTAGGTATTGAGATACCGACGATCGAATCTTGGGTAAGTAACAAACCGATGACAAAGGGAACAACGTATGTTGTTATGCGGTTTGACCGATAAAGATCTTCATAGAATATGTAGGAGCCAATATGAACATCTAGGTTCCACTATTGGTTATTGACCGGAGACGTGTCTCGGTCATGTCTACATAGTTCTCGAACCTGTAGGGTCCGCACGCTTAACATTCGGTGAGGATCAGTATTATGAGTTTATGTGATTTGATGTACCGAAGGTAGTTCGGAGTCCCGGATGAGATCGGAGACATGACGACGAGTCTCGAAATGGTCAAGACGTAAAGATCGATATATTGTACGACTATATTCGGACATCGGAAAGGTTTCGAGTGATTCTGGTATTTTTTGGAGTACTGGAGATTTACGGGAATACGGGGAAGAATTATTGGGCCTCATGGGCCAAGTGGTGGAAGAGAGGAGGCAGGGCGCCCCCCCCCCCTAGCCCAAACCGAATTGGACTAGGGGGCCGGCCCCCCTTTCCTCCTTTCCTCCCTCTCCTTCCTTCTCCCCTTCCCCCTTCCTTTCCTCCTCCTAGTAGGAGTAGGAAAGGGGAGTCCTACTCCTACTAGGAGGAGGAGGACTCCTCCTGGCGCGCCCTAGGAGGGCCGGCCGGCCTCCCCCCTTGCTCCTTTATATACGGGGGTAGGGGCACCCTAGAACACACAAGTTGATCATTGATCCCTTAGCCGTGTGCGGTGCCCCCTCCACCATAATCCACCTCGATCATATCGTAGCGGTGCTTAGGCGAAGCCCTGCGTCGGTAGCAACATCATCACTGTCATCACGCCGTCGTGCTGATGTGACTCTCCCGTGAAGCTCTGCTGGATCGGAGTTCGTGGGACGTCATCGAGCTGAACGTGTGCTAAACTCGGAGGTGTCGTGCGTTCGGTACTTGGATCGGTCGGATCGTGAAGACGTTCGACTATATCAACCGCATTCTCATAACGCTTCCGCTTATGGTCTACGAGGGTACGTGGACGATACTCTTCCCTCTTGTTGCTATGCATCACCATGATCTTGCGTGTGCGTAGGAATTTTTTTGAAATTACTACGTTCCCCAATAGAACCATGGCATTATAATCTAAATAAGCAGGATGCAACTCAATATCATCTCCACGTATGGGTATCTCAAGAAAATCAGCTAAACGGGTTGCATAAATTCCACCAAAGAAATCTCCGTCAATACTATTATTATGCAACCTACGTGCAACAATGGCCCCCAAGTTATATTGTCTATCTCCTAATAAAACACTCTTGAGAACACTAAGATCAGGAACACACATGTGACATGCCTCATCCTTACCATTTATGCATCTACCTATGAAGAGAGCAAAATAATGTATTGCAGGAAAATGAATGCTCCCTATGGTAGCTTGCATGAATTCCCTAGGTTCCCCCACAGTTATAGTAGCAAGAAAGTCTTTATATTTAGATTTGCGAGGTTCACTAACATTACCCCACTATGGGAGTTTACAAGCAGTGTTAAAATCTTCTAAGTCCATGGTATAAGATTTATCATAAAGATCAAATAGGACAGTTTGAGAATTGTGCGATGATGTAAATTTAAACCTTCTCACAAATGAATCAGTTAAATAGAGGTACTGACGGCACTTATCTGCCACGAAGCTCTCAAGATTGGCGTTACGCACATATGCTTCAAATTCCTCCTTAATTCTTGCCCGAACCATAAAGTCCTCTGACGGCCATTCACAAGGTCGCACTTGAGCATCTCTTGGTAGTTCAATGTCTGGCTCGCGTATTGCGGGCCTTGGGCCTTGCTTCCTTGAGGAACCACCTTGGTACATTTTCCTGAACATATTTCTTCTTCTGAAAAATTTCTGGAATTTTTAGTAACTTAAAATAAAAGTGAGCCAAACTCAAAAAAATTGATAGCAACTACTCCTACAAGTGCCTAGAGGCCATATCATGCATTAAAACTACTTTTGACCACATAAATTTGACATGCAAGCTCAAGAACAGGGTCACCTAAGCAGCAAAAATTTGCAATGAATAAATCACTAGAACAAAAACTAATTGGACCATTGGAGGAGTCACGTACCAAAGAACACTCCCCCAAAGCAGTTTTGTGAGAGGAGCTTTGAGCAAGGAGATCAAAAATGGCAGCAAGATGAGCAAGAACTCGGGTTTGAGCTGGCTAGTGATTTTTTTCTGTAGCAAGACGAAGTGTGTGAGTGAAAGGATAAGTGGAGGCGACCCACGTGGGATCCACTAGGCAGGGGGCGCGCCCTCCACCCTCGTGGGCACGTGGATGCTCCCCCTGCTGTGTTCTCAGTGCGAGATATTCTCAAATATTCTAGAAAAATCATATTAAAATTTCAGGGCATTTGGAGAACTTATATTTTCCAGGTATTTTTTATTGCATAGATAATTCAGAAAACAGACAGAAAATACTATTTTTTAATTTATTTAATTTAAATAACAGGAAGTAAAAAGAGGGTACAAAGAGTTGTGCTTTCTAACTTCATCCATCTCATGCTCATCAAAAGGAATCCACTAACAAGGTTGATCAGGTCTTGTTAACAAACTCATTTCGAATAACATGAAACCGAAGAATTTTTGAATAACACTAGGTTACCTCAACGGGGATATGCACATCCTCAACAATAAGAATATCATATTTCTTCTTGACAGTAGGAAGAGGAAATTCAGAACCTCCAATAGTAATTGTTGAAATTTTTCCAATAGAATTGATACTGTGGACTTGAGGTTGTTTCCTCGAAAAGTGTACCGTATGCTCATTACCATTAACATGAAAAGTGGCATTGCCTTTATTGCAATCAATAACAGGCCCTGCCATATTAAAAAAGGGTCTTCCAAGAATAATAGACATACTATCGTCCTCGGGAATATCAAGAATAACAAAGTCCGTTAAAATAGTGATGTTTGCAACCACAACAAGCACATCCTCACAAATACCGACAGGTATAGCAGTTGATTTATCAGCCATTTGTAAAGATATTTCAGTAGGTGTCAACTTATTCAAATCAAGTCTATGATATAAAGAGAGAGGCATAACACTAACACTGGCTCCAAGATCACATAAAGCATTTTTAACTTAGTTTCTCTTAATGGAGCATGGTATAGTTGGTACTCCGGGATCTCCTAGTTTCTTTGGTATTCCACCCTTAGCATGGTAGAAATTTCTGCTTCCAGTATCTTTCTTTTATTTGTAACAATATCTTTCATGTACTTAGCATAAGGATTCATTTTAAGTATATCAGTCAAACGCATACGCAAAAAGATAGGTCTAATCATTTCAGCAAAGCGCTCAAAATCCTCATCATCCTTTTTCTTGGATGGTTTAGGAGGAAAAGGCATGGGTTTCTGAACCCATGGTTCTCTTTCTTTACCGTGCTTCCTAGCAACGAAGTCTCTCTTATCATAACATTGATTCTTTGATTGTGGGTTATCAAGATCAACAGCAGGTTCAATCTCTACATCATTATTATTGCTAGGTTGAGCATCAACATGAACATCATCATTAACATTATCACTAGGTTCATGTTCATTACCAGATTGTGTTTCAGCATCAGAAATAGAAATATCATTGGGATTCTCAGGTGTGTCAACAACAGGTTCACTAGAAGCATGCAAGGTCCTATCATTTTTCTTTTTCTTCCTCTTAGAAGGACTAGGTACATCAACATTAGTTCTCTGAGAATCTTGCGCAATTCTCTTAGGATGGCCTTCGGGATACAAAGGTTGCTGAGTCATTTTACCACCTCTAGTCATAACTCTAACAACATTATCATTTTTCTTATTATTTAATTCACTGAGCAAATCATTCTGAGCTTTAAGCACTTGTTCTACTTGAGTGGTAACCATAGAAGCATGTTTACTAATAAGTTTAAGTTCACCTTTAACACTAGCCATATAATCACTCAAGTGTTCAAGCATATCAGCATTTTTTTTCAATTGTCTACCAACATAAGCATTGAAATTTTCTTGTTTTACCATAAAGTCGTCAAACTCATCCAAGCATTGGCTAGCAAACTTAGTAAATGGGATTTCACATTTATCAAATCTATAGAGAGAATTTACCTTTACTACCTGTGTTGGGTTATCAAGACCATGTCTTTCTTCAATAGGTGGTAAATTCTTAACATCTTCAGCTTTAATACCTTTTTATTTCATAGATTTCTTTGCCTCTTGCATATCTTCAGGACTGAGAAATAGAATACCCCTTTTCTTCGGAGTTAGTTCAGAAGTGCCCAATTATTTTCATTAGTCAACATATTATTCAATAGCAATTCGGCTTGATCAACAGTTCTTTCCCTGAAAACACAACCAACACAACTATCCAGGTGGTCTCTGGAAGCATCGGTTTATCCATTATAAAAGATATCAAGTATTTCATTTTTCTTGAGAGGATGATCAGGCAAAGCATTAAGTTATCGGAGAAGCCTCCCCCAAGCTTGTGGGAGACTCTCTTCTTCGATTTGCACAAAATTATATATTTCCCTTAAGGCAACTTGTTTCTTATGAGCGGGGAAATATTTAGCAGAGAAGTAATAAATCATATCCTGGGGACTACGCACGCAACCAGGATCAAGAGAATTAAACCATATTTTAGCATCACCCTTTAATGAGAACGGAAATAACTTAAGGATAAAGTAATAGCGAGTTTTCTCATTATGTGTAAAGAGGGTGGTTATATCATTTAATTTAGTAAGATGTGCCACAACAGTTTCAGATTCATAGCCATAAAAAGGATCATATTCAACCAAAGTAATTAACTCAGGATCGACAGAGAAATCATAATCCTTATCAGTAATAAAGATAGGTGAAGTAGCAAAAGCAGGGTCATATTTCATTCTAGCATTTAAAGACTTTTCTTTAAGCTTAGCTAATAATTTCTTAAGATCAGATCTATCATTGCAAGCAAGAAAGTCTCTAGCAGTTTCTTCAACCATAACATAACCCTCAGAAACAATAGGCAATTCATATCTAGGGGGAGAATCTTCATCATCACTTTCATCAATATTACCAGTTTCAATAATTTCATTCTCTCTAGCCCTAGCAAGTTGTTCATCAAGAAATTCACCTAGTGGCACAGTAGTATCAAGCATAGAAGTAGTTTCATCATAAGCATCATGCAAAGCAGAAGTGGCATCATCAATAACATGCGACATATCAGAATGAATAGCAGGTGTAGGTGTCGCAAGTTTATTCAAAACAGAAGGTGAATCAAGTGCAGAGCTAGATGGCAGTTCCTTACCTCCCCTCGTAGTTGAGGGAAAAATCTTGGTTCTTTGATCTTTCAAGTTCTTCATAGTGATAAGCAGATATAAATCCCAAGTGACTCAAAGAATAGAGCTATGCTCCCCGGCAACGGCGCCAAAAAATAGTCTTGATAACCCACAAGTATAGGGGATCGCAACAGTTTTCGAGGGTAGAGTATTCAACCCAAATTTATTGATTCGACACAAGGGGGGCCAAAGACTATTCTCAAGTATTAGCAGCCGAGTTCTCAATTCAACCGCACCTGGAAACTTAATATCTGCAGTGAAGTGTTTAGTAGCAAAGTAATATGATAGTAGTGATAATGGTAGCAAAAGTAATATTTTTGGTTTTGTAGTGATTGTAACAGTAGCAACGGAAAAGTAAATAAGCAAAGAACAATATATGAAAAGCTCGTAGGCATTGGATCAGTGATGGATACTTATGTCGGATGTGATCGATCATGCAACAGTTATAACATAGGGTGACACAGAACTAGCTCCAGTTCATCAATGTAATGTAGGCATGTATTCCGAATGTAGTCATACGTGCTTATGGAAAAGAACTTGCATGACATCTTTTGTCCTACCCTCCCATAGCAGTGGGGTCCTATTGGAAACTAAGGGATATTAAGGCCTCCTTTTAATAGAGTACCGGACCAAAGCATTAACACATAGTGAATACATGAAATCCTCAAACTACGGTCATCGTCGGTAATGGTCTCGATTATTGTCACTTCATGGTTAACGAATCATAACACATAATAGGTGACTATATACTTGCAAGATAGGATCAAGAACTCACATATATTCATGAAAACATAATAGGTTCAGAACTGAAATCATGGCACTCGGTCCCTAGTGACAGGCATTAAGCATAGCAAAGTCATAGCAACATCAATCTCAGAACATAGTGGATACTAGGGATCAAACCCTAACAAAACTAACTCGATTACATGATAAATCTCATCCAACTCATCACCGTCCAGCAAGCCTACGATGGAATTACTCACGCACGGGGGTGAGCATCATGAAATTGGTGATGGAGGAAGGTTGATGATTACGATGGTGACAGATTCCCCTCTCCGGAGCCCCGAACGGACTCCAAATCGGCCCTCCCGAGAGAGTTTAGGGCTTGGCGGTGGCTCCGTATCATAAAACGCGATGAATCCTTCTCTCTGATTTTTTTCTCCTCGAACACGAATATATGGAGTTGGACTTGAGGTCGGTGGAGCGTCAGGGGGCCCACAAGGCAGGGGGCGCGCCTAGGGGGGTAGGCGTGCCCCCCACCCTCGTGAACAGGGTGTGGGCCCCTTGACGTGGATTCTTCTTCAAGTATTTTTTATATATTCCAAAAATAATCTCCCTTGATTTTCAGGTCATTCCGAGAACTTTTATTTCTGCACAAAAATAACACCATGGAAATTCTGCTGAAAACAGCGTCCGTCTGGGTTAGTTCCATTCAAATCATGCAAGTTAGAGTCCAAAACAAGGGAAAAGTGTTTGGAAAAGTAGATATGATGGAGATGGATCAATGCCCAAGGCACCCCAAGGTAAAATTCAAGGACAACCAAAAGCCTAAGCTTGGGGATGCCCCGGAAGGCATCCCCTCTTTCGTCTTCATCTATCGGTAACTTTACTTGAGGCTATATTTTTATTCACCACATGATATGTGTTTTGCTTGGAGCGTCTTGTATGATTTGAGTCTTTGCTTTTTAGTTTACCACAATCGTCCTTGTTGTAGACACCTTTTGGAGAGACACACATGAATCGGAAATTATTAGAATAGTCTATGTGCTTCACTTATATCTTTTGAGCTAGAAAATTTTGCTCTAGTGCTTCACTTATATCCTTTAAGAGCACGGTGGTGGTTTTATTTTATAGAAACTATTGATCTCTGCTACCTCTTGAGCACTGCGTTGGATTTCCCCGAAGAGGAAAGGATGATGCAGCAAAGTAGCGTAAGTATTTCCCTTAGTTTTTGAGAACCAAGGTATCAATCCAGTAGGAGATTGCGCGCGCGTCCCTAGTACCTGCACAAAACAAATAACTCCTCGCAACCAACGCGATAAGGGGTTGTCAATCCCTTCATGGTCACTTACGAGAGTGAGATCTGATAGATATGATAAGATAATATTTTTGGTATTTTTGTGATAAAGATGCAAAGTAAAATAAGAGAAAAGTAAAAAAGCAAAGGAAATAACTAAGTATTGGAAGATTAATATGATGAAGATAGACCCGGGGGCCATAGGTTTCCCTAGTGGCTTCTCTCAAGAGCATAAGTATTTTACGGTGGGTGAATGAATTATTGTTGAGCAATTGACAGAATTGAGCATAGTTATGAGAATATCTAGGTATGATCATGTATATAGGCATCACGTCCGAGACAAGTAGACCGACTCCTTCCTGCATGTACTACTATTACTCCACTCATCGACCGCTATCCAGCATGCATCTAGAGTATTAAGTTCATGAAAACAGAGTAACGCCTTAAGCAAGATGACATGATGTAGAGGGATAAATTCATGCAATATGATAAAAAAAACCATCTTGTTATCCTCGATGGCAACAATACAATATGTGCCTTGCTGCCCCTACTATCATTGGGAAAGGACACCGCAAGATTGAACCCAAAGCTAAGCACTTCTCCCATTGCAAGAAAGATCAATCTAGTAGGCCAAACCAAACTGATAATTCGAAGAGACTTGCAAAGATAACCAATCATACATAAAAGAACTCAGAGAAGATTCAAATATTGTTCATAGATAATCTTGATCATAAACCCACAATTCATCGATCTCAACAAACACACCGCAAAAAGAAGATTACATCAAATAGATCTCCACAAGAGAGGGGGAGAACATTGTATTGAGATCCAAAAAGAGAGAAGAAGCCATCTAGCTAATAACTATGGACCCGAAGGTCTGAAGTAAACTACTCACACTTCATCAGAGAGGCTATGGTGTTGATGTATAAGCCCTCCATGATGGATGCCCCCTCCGGCGGAGCTCCGGAACAGGCCCCAAGATGGGATCTCATGGATACAGGAAGTTACAGCGATGGAATTAGGGTTTTGGCTCCGTATCTGATCGTTTGGGGGTACGTAGGTATATATAGGAGGAAGAAGTACATTGGTGGAGCAACAGGGGCCCGCGAGGGTGGAGGGCGCGTCTGGGGGGTAGGCATGCCCCCTACCTCGTGGCCTCCCACTTTGTTTCTTGACGTAGGGTCCAAGTCTCCTGGATCATGTTCGGTGAGAAAATCATGTTCCCGAAGGTTTCATTCCGTTTGGACTCCGTTTGATATTCCTTTTCTTCGAAACCCTAAAATAGGCAAAAAAACAGCAATTCTTGGTTGGGCCTTCGGTTAATAGGTTAGTCCCAAAAATAATATAAAAGTGGATAATAAAGCCCAATAATGTCCAAAATAGTAGATAATATAGCATGGAGCAATCAAAAATTATAGATACGTTGGAGACGTATCAATCTCTCAAGCTTCACTTATATTCTTGCTACCTCTTGAGCACTGCGTTGGATTTCCCCGAAGAGGAAAGGATGATGCAGCAAAGTAGCGTAAGTATTTCCCTCGGTTTTTGAGGACCAAGGTATCAATCCAGTAGGAGATTGCACGTGCATCCCTAGTACCTGCACAAAACAAATAACTCCTCGCAACCAACGCGATAAGGGGTTGTCAATCCCTTCACAGTCACTTACGAGAGTGAGATCTGATAGATATGATAAGATAATATTTTTGGTATTTTGTGATAAAGATGCAAAGTAAAATAAAAGAAAAGTAAAAAAGGAAAGGAAATAACTAAGTGTTGGAAGATTAATATGATGAAGATAGACCCGGGGGCCATAGGTTTCCCTAGTGGCTTCTCTCAAGAGCATAAGTATTTTACGGTGGGTGAACGAATTACTGTTGAGCAATTGACAGAATTGAGCATAGTTATGAGAATATCTAGGTATGATCATGTATATAGGCATCACGTCCGAGACAAGTAGACCGACTCCTTCCTGCATGTACTACTATTACTCCACTCATCGACCGCTATCCAGCATGCATCTAGAGTATTAAGTTCATGAAAACAGAGTAACGCCTTAAGCAAGATGACATGATGTAGAGGGATAAATTCATGCAATATGATTAAAAACCCATCTTGTTATCCTCGATGGCAACAATACAATACATGCCTTGCTGCCCCTACTGTCACTGGGAAAGGACATCGCAAGATTGAACCCAAAGCTAAGCACTTCTACCATTGCAAGAAAGATCAATCTAGTAGGCCAAACCAAACTGATAATTCAAAGAGACTTGCAAAGATAACCAATCATACATAAAAGAACTCAGAGAAGATTCAAATATTGTTCATAGATAATCTTGATCATAAACCCACAATTCATCGATCTCAACAAACACACCGCAAAAAGAAGATTACATCGAATAGATCTCCACAAGAGAGGGGGAGAACATTGTATTGAGATCCAAAAAGAGAGAAGAAGCCATCTAGCTAATAACTATGGACCCGAAGGTCTGAAGTAAACTACTCACACTTCATCGGAGAGGCTATGGTGTTGATGTATAAGCCCTCCGTGATGGATGCCCCCTCCGGCGGAGCTCCGGAACAGGCCCCAAGATGGGATCTCGTGGATACAGGAAGTTACAGCGATGGAATTAGGGTTTTGGCTCCGTATCTGATCGTTTGGGGGTACGTAGGTATATATAGGAGGAAGAAGTACATTGGTGGAGCAACAGGGGCCCACGAGGGTGGAGGGCGCGTCTGGGGGGGTAGGCACGCCCCCTACCTCGTGGCCTCCCCCTTTGTTTCTTGACGTAGGGTCCAAGTCTCCTGGATCATGTTCGGTGAGAAAATCACGTTCCCGAAGGTTTCATTCCGTTTGGACTCCGTTTGATATTCCTTTTCTTCAAAACCCTAAAATAGGCAAAAAACAGCAATTCTGGGTTGGGCCTCCGGTTAATAGGTTAGTCCCAAAAATAATATAAACGTGGATAATAAAGCCCAATAATGTCCAAAACAGTAGATAATATAGCATGGAGCAATCAAAAATTATAGATACGTTGGAGACGTATCAAGCATCCCCAAGCTTAATCCCTGCTTGTCCTCGAGTAGGTAAATGATAAAAACAGAATTTTTGATGTGGAATGTGTAACAACCCGGATATAACTTTCCCTATTTGTACTCCAACTCTTGTCGTTTCCGGCGTTAAGTTATATTTATTTCCTCAGGTTCGGGTTTTGTCTCCGTGTGTTGTTATCGTTGTCATGCATCTCATATCATGTCATCATGTGCATTGCATTTGCATACGTGCTCGTCTCAGGCATTCGAGCATTTTTCCCGTTGTCCGTTTTGCATTCCGGCGCTTCGTTCTCCTCCGGTGGTCATTTCTAGCCTTCTTTCGTGTCTGAGGATTAAACATTTTCGGATTGGACCGAGACTTGCCAAGCGGCCTTGGTTTACTACCGGTAGACCGCCTGTCAAGTTTCGTATCATTTGGACTTCGTTTGATACTCCAACGGGTAACCGAGGGACCGAAAAGGCCTCGTGTGTGTTGCAGCCCAACACCCCTCCAATTTGGCCCAAAACCCACCTAACTCTGCTCCATCATCTAGAGCGTTCGATCACGATCGTGTGGCCGAAAACCGCACCTCATTTGGACTCTCCTAGCTCCTCCTATGCCTATAAATAGATCCCTCCACGAAATTCCGGATCCCCCTCGTCCTCAAACCCTAATCCCAGATCCGCCCCGGCCGGACACGTCCGCCCCGGCCGGACGCGTCCGCCCCGCCGCCTCGGCCACTCCCGCGGCGCCAAGTGTCACCGCCGCCGTCTTCCCCCGCGCCGGCCCGCGCGGCCCAGGGAAGGCCCTCCCGGCCCGCGCGCCGCCGCCTCCCGGCCGCCGCCTCGCGCCGCCCCGCGTCGCCGCCTCGCCCGGACGCCGCCGCCACTGCCGACCCCGGGAGCACCTCGCCGGCCTTCTCCTTCCTCCGACGAGCCGCGATGAACTCCGGCGTCTACAGTGTTTCCGGCCAACTTCGAAATCCGTGCAAACCCTAGATCTGAGGGTTGTTTTTTTTTCTAAGTCCCAGTTATTCTCAGTCCATATGCACATGTTCGTAGCCCCATAACTTTGCATCCGTAGCTCTGATTCATGCATATAGCATATCAAAATGTTCATCTCGGAGAGTACATCATTTCATTCCATTGCATCATTTTCATTTGAGTTCATCTTGATGCCCGAAATGCTGTTAGAAGAGGGCTACTTGAGTTAATTGTCAGATCTGCTACTCCATTTAGGCTTTTGTCATTTTTGCCATGATTAATGTGTGCATGATATGCCCGTGAGTTCTACTTATGTTTTGTTAAGGGTTTTGTCATCTTTCCAGAGGTGCAACCCGTGTATTTTTAGGATGTGTGTGGTGACTTGTGCAAGCTTGCAAAGTGGTGCACTTGCTAATTCTGTTTTCAGGGACTTAGTGATTTCACTAAGTCCTGGAGCTGTTTATCTCATGTTGCCATATGTTCATGTTGTTTCCTAGTGATCCGTGCCTCTTTTGAGGATGATCAGTAAGGGAGTTTTGTTAATATTGTAGTGATCTATCCATCCATGTCTTTGTTTGAATTTATGGAGCACCCTAGCTTGAGTCAATCGAACTCTACTTTTGCTACTTTGTGAATCTGGGCAGGTTGTCAACTTGTTTGCAATTTTGCCGATGCTGTTGTAGTTGATCCGTGCATGCTATGCTATTGTTCTTGCCATGTCTAGCTCGCATTTTGTGCCTTCTTGATGGGTGTATGCTTGTCTTGCCATGACTTGCTCTGTAGTGAGTGCATCGAGCTCGTAAACATGCCTACTTGAGTTATATTTCAGCATGTGTCAGTTTTTCACTAAGTCTGAAACTGATTATGTTTTTGCTATGTTCACATGCTTGCAATTGTATTTTCTGATCCCTTTTGGCTCAAGGTCACTAAGGGAATTTTGTTAAGCTCTTTGAGTAGCTCCATGCCATGCTTTACTTTGCCATGTTCAGGTCCTGTAGCATGTAGTTTTGTTGCTCCAAAGAGGGCTACCTGATCTGAAATTCCAGACAAGTGTTGATTTCACTAAGTCTGAGATCTATTTGCCATTTGCATTTTTTCCATGCTTGTTTGAACCTGTTAATGGATGATTTGGCCGTAGCTCGGTGCTAGACTTTTGTTAAGCATCTTGTGTGCATCCCTGCCATGTATTTTGTTGTCATGTTTGAGTGCTGTAGCATGTTCATTTCTTTGCATTTAGATGCCTACTTGCTGTAAATCGCACACCGGTGTCATTTTTGGATCGCTTGCCATTTCCAAACCGTAACTCCGATTCCGGCGTTCTTTATATCGTTTTCAAGCGATTTCATCTCATCTTTCCAGTGGCACACTTGGATTTCCATGTTGAGGCCAGGTTCATGCATTTCCTGTCATATCTTGCATTTTGCATCCCGCATAGCATATCATCTTTGCATTGTGTTGTTTGAGTTTGCACGTGGTTGATTGTGTCCTTGTTGCTTGTTTGTCTTGTTTGGGTAGAGCCGGGAGACAAGTTCGCTAACGAGGAGCCCGTTGAGTTTGCTTTCGAGGATCCAGTCAACTCTGACAACTGTGCAGGCAAGATGATCATACCCTCGAAATCACTACTATCTTTGCTATGCTAGTTTGCTCGCTCTTTTGCTATGCCATTGCCACGATGCCTACCACTTGCTTCCAAGCCTCCCAAATTGCCATGTGAAACCTCTAACCCACCAATGTCCTAGCAAACTGTTGATTGGCTATGTTACCGCTTTGCTTAGCCCCTCTTATAGCGTTGCTAGTTGCAGGTGAAGATTGGAGGTCGTTCCTTGTTGGAACATATATTTTACTTATTGGGGATATCATTATATTGTTATGTTATCTTAACGCATCTATACACTTGGTAAAGGGTGGAAGGCTTGGCCTCTCGCCTAGTGTTTTGTTCCACTCTTGCCGCCCTAGTTTCCGTCATATCGGTGTTATGTTCCCGGATTTTGCGTTCCTTACGCGGTTGGGTTATAATGGGAACCCCTTGATAGTTCGCCTTGATTAAAGCTTTTCCAGCAATGCCCAACATTGGTCTTACCATTCGCCACCTAGCTTTTTCTTTCCCTTGGGTTCTGCAGACTCGAGGGTCATCTTATTTTAACCCCCCAGACCAGTGCTCCTCTGAGTGTTGGTCCCACCGAGCGATGTCCGGGGCTACCAGGGGCAACTCTGGGCTGGCCTACCCGACGTCTGGCTCATCTGAGTGTGCCCTGAGAAAGAGATATGTGCAGCTCCTATCAGGATTTGTCGGCACATTCAGGCGGTGTTGCTGGACTTGTTTTAACCTGTCAAAGTGTCTTGAATTACCGAGATACCGAGTCTGATCGGAACGTCTTGGGAGGAGGTCTATTCCTTCGTTGACCGTGAGAGCTTGTCATGGGCTAAGTTGGGACTCCCCTGCAGGGATTTGAACTTTTGAAAGCCGTGCCCGCGGTTATGGGCAGATGGGAATTTGTTAATGTCCGGTTGTAGATAACTTGAACCTTAACTTAATTAAAATGAATCAACTGAGTGTGTTACCGTGATGGCCTCTTCTCGGCGGAGTCCGGGAAGTGGACACGGTGTTGGAGTAATGTTTGCGCAGGTTGCTCTCTAGTTTCTCGCTCGCGCTTTGCCTCCTCTTCACGCTCTCTTTTGCGAATAAGTTAGCCACCAGATTTGCTAGTCGCTTGCTGCAGCTCCACTCATATTTTACCTTGCCATTCCTATAAGCTTAAATAGTTTTGATCACGAGGGTGCGAGCTTGCTGAGTCCCTGTGGCTCACAGATTACTATTACACCAGATGTAGGGCCTGATGATTCCACTCCAGGAGACGCGTATGAGCTCAAGTGGGAGTTCGACGAAGACTCTCAACGTTACTATGTTTCCTTTCCCGATGATCAGTAGTGGTGCCTAGTTGGGGGTGAATGGGACCGTTGTCGCATGTTGGGTTCTCTTTTATTTTGGCGTCGTAGTTGGGCCATGAGTGTTTGGATGATGTCATGTTATTTATGTACTTGATTGACGTGGAGAGTGTAAGCCAACTATGTTATCTCCCCTTTATTATTTATATTACACGGGATGTTGTGAAGATTGCCTAACTTGCGACATATGCCTTCAATGCGATTATGCCTCTAAGTCGTGCCTCGACACGTGGGAGATATAGTCGCATCGAGGGTGTTACAGAATGCTACTTGGCATAATTTTAATGTAACACTTCTTAATTGTGGTATGAATATTCAGATCCGAAAGATTCAAGATAAAAGTTTAATATTGACATAAAAATAATAATACTTCAAGCATACTAACAAAGCAATCATGTCTTCTAAAAATAACATGGCCAAAGAAAGTTATCCCTATAAGATCATATAGTCTGGCTATGCTCTATCTTCACCACACAAAGTATTTAAATCATGCACAACCCCGATGACAAGCCAAGCAATTGTTTCATACTTTTGACATTCTCAAACTTTTTCAATCTTCACCCAATACATGAGCGTGAGCCATGGATATGGCACTATAGGTGGAATAGAATGGTGGTTGTGGAGAAGACAAAAAGGGAGAAGATAGTCTCACATCAACTAGGCGTATCAACGGGCTATGGAGATGCCCATCAATAGATATCAATGTGAGTGAGTAGGGATTGCCATGCAACGGATGCACTAGAGCTATAAGTGTATGAAAGCTCAATAAAAGAAACTAAGTGGGTGTGCATCCAACTTGCTTGCTCATGAAGACCTAGGGCATTTTGAGGAAGCCCATCTTTGGAATATACAAGCCAAGTTATGTAATGAAAAATTCCCACTAGTATATGAAAGTGACGAAATGAGAGACTCTCTATCATGAATATCATGGTGCTACTTTGAAGCACAAGTGTGGTAAAAGGATAGTAGCATTGCCCCTTCTCTCTTTTTCTCTCATTTTTTTATTTTTTTTGGGCCTTTTCTCTTTTTTATGGCCTCTTTTCTTTCTTTTTCTTTTTTTTCGTCCGGAGTCTCATCCCGACTTTTGGGGGAATCATAGTCTCCATCATCCTTTCCTCACTGGGACAATGCTCTAATAATGATGATCATCACACCTTTATTTTCTTACAACTCAACAATTACAACTCGATACTTAGAACAAAATATGACTCTATATGAATGCCTCCGGCGGTGTACCGGGATATGCAATGAATCAAGAGTGACATGTATGAAAGAATTATGAATGGTGGCTTTGCCACAAATACGATGTCAACTACATGATCATGCTAAGCAATATGACAATGATGGAGTGTGTCATAATAAACGGAACGGTGGAAAGTTGCACGGCAATATATCTCGGAATGGCTATGGAAATGCCATAATAGGTAGGTATGGTGGCTATTTTAAGGAAGGTATATGGTGGGTGTATGATACCGGCAAAAGGTGCGCGGTATTAGAGAGGCTAGCAATGGTGGAAGGGTGAGAGTGCGTATAATCCATGGACACAACATTAGTCATAAAGAACTCATATACTTATTGCAAAAATCTACAAGTTATCAGAGCAAAGTATTACGCACATGCTCCTAGGGGGGTAGATTGGTAGGAAAAGACCATCGCTCGTACCCGACTGCCACTCATAAGGAAGACAATCAAAAAATAAATCACGCTCCGACTTCATCACATAATGGTTCACCATACGTGAATGCTACGGGAATCACAAACTTTAACACAAGTATTTGTCAAATTCACAACTACTCAATTAGCACAACTTTAATATCACCATCTTTATATCTCAAAACAATTATCAAGCATCAAACTTCTCATAGCATTCAACACACTCATAAGAAACTTTTTAGTATTCTTGAATACCAAGCATATTAAGATTATTTAAGCAAATTACCATGCTATTTAAGACTCTCAAAATAATCTAAGTGAAGCATGAGAGATCAATAGTTTCTATAAAACAAATCCACCACCGTGCTCTAAAAGATATAAGTGAAGTACTAGAGCAAAACTATATAACTCAAAAGATATAAGTGAAGCACATAGAGTATTCTAACAAATTCCAAATCATGTATGGATATCTCGAAAGGTGTGTACAGCAAGGATGATTGTGGTAAACTAACAAATAAAGACTCAAATAATACTAGACGCTCCAAGCAAAACACATATCATGTGGTGAATAAAAATATAGCTCCAAGTAAAGTTACCGATAGAAGTAGACGAAACAGGGGATGCCTTCCGGGGCATCCCCAAGCTTTGGCTTTTAGGTGTCCTTAGATTATATTGGGGGTGCCATGGGCATCCCCAATCTTAGGCTCTTGCAACTCCTTGTTCCATAATCCATCAAATCTTTACCCAAAACTTGAAAACTTCACAACACAAAACTTAAAGAAGAAAATCGCGTGAGCTCCGTTAGCGAAAGAAAACAAAAAACCACTTCAAAGTACTGTAATGAACTCATTCTTTATTTATATTGGTGTTAAACCTACTGTATTACAACTTCTCTATGGTTTATAAACTATTTTACTAGCCATAGATTCATCAAAATAAGCAAACAACTCACGAAAAACAGAATCTGTCAAAAACAGAACAGTCTGTAGTAATCTGTAGCTAGCGCAAGATCTGGAACCCCAAAAATTCTAAAATAAATTTCTGGAAGTGAGGAATTTATCTATTAATCATCTGAAAAAAGAATTAACTAAATATCAGTTTCCAAATAAAAATGGCCGCAGTTCTCGTGAGCGCTAAAGTTTCTGTTTTTTACAGCAAGATATCAAGACTTTCCCCAAGTCATCCCAACGGTTCTACTTGGCACAAACACTAATTAAACACAAAAAACACAACCAAGACATAGGCTAGATAAATTATTTATTACTAAACAGGAGCAAAAATCAAGGAATAAAAATAAAATTGGGTTGCCTCCCAACAAGCGCTATCGTTTAACGCCCCTAGCTAGGCATAAGAAGCAAGGATAGATCTAGGTATTACCATCTTTGGTAGGCAATCCATAAGTGGCTCTCATAATAGATTCATAAGGTAATTTAATATTCTTTCTAGGAAAGTGTTCCATGCCTTTCCTTAACGGAAATTGGAATCTAATATCTCCTTCCTTCATATCAATAACTGCACCAATCGTTCTAATGAAAGGTCTACCAAGGATAATAGGACATGAAGGATTGCAATCTATGTCAAGAACAATAAAATGTACTGGCATATAATTCCTATTTGCAACAATAAGAACATCATTAATTCTTCCCATAGGTTTATTAATACTGGAATCCGCAAGGTGCAAATTTAGAGAGCAATCATCAAAATCACGGAAACCTAACAAATCACACAAAGTCTTTGGAATCGTGGAAACACTACCACCCAAATCACATAAAGCATAGAACTCATGATCTTTAATCTTAATTTTAATAGTTGGTTCCCACTCATCATAAATCTTTCTAGGGATAGAAAATTCCAATTCAAGTTTTTCTTCATAAGATTGCATCAAGGCATCAATGATATGTTTAGTAAACGCTTTATTTTGACTATAAGCATGAGGAGAATTTAGCACGGATTGCAACAAGGAAATACAATCAATTAAAGAGCAATTTTCATAATTAAATTCCTTTAAATCCAAAATGGTGGGTTTAGCAACATCTAGGGTTTTAATTTCTTCAATCCCACTTTCATCAATTTAGCATCAAGATCTAAAAACTCCGAATTTTTGGAACGCCTTCTAGGTAAAGGTGGATCATATTCAGTCCCATCATTATCAAGATTCATATTGCAAAACAAAGATTTAATAGGGGACACATCAATAACTTTTAGATCTTCATCTTTATTTTCATAGGAACTAGAAGAACACGCTCTTATAAAGGCATCTTTCTTAGCACGCATCCTAGCGGTTCTTTCTTTGCACTCATCAATGGAAATTCTCATGGATTTGAGAGACTCATTGATATCATGCTTAGGAGGAATAGATCTAAGTTTCAAAGAATCAACATCAAGAAATTCTATCAACGTTCTAGCCAACTCATCAATCTTAAGCAATTTTCTTCAATCAAAGCATTGAAATTCTTTTGCAAAATAATAAATTCTTTAATATTAGATTCAAAATCAGAGGGCATCTTATTATAATTTCCATAAGAATTGTTGTAGGAATTACCATAATTATTAGAGGAATTACTAGGATAAGGCCTAGGATTAAAATTTCCTCTATACGTGTTGGTACCAAAATTGTTCCTACCAACAAAATTCACATCCATAGATTCATTATTATTCTCAATCAAAGTAGACAAGGGCATATCATTAGGATCAGAAGAAACACTCTTATTAGCAAACAATTTCATAAGTTCATCCATCTTTCCACTCAAAACATTAATTTCTTCTATCGCATACACCTTTTTATTAGTAGATCTTTCAGTATGCCATTGAGAATAATTAACCATAATATTATCTAGGAGTTTAGTAGCTTCTCCTAAAGTGATTTCCATAAAAGTGCCTCCCGCAGACGAATCTAAAAGATTTCTACAAGCAAAATTCAATCCGGCATAAAAGTTTTGTATAACCATCCACAAATTCAAACCATGAGTAGGGCAATTATGTATCATTAATTTCATCCTCTCCCAAGCTTGTGCAACATGTTCATGATCAAGTTGCTTAAAATTCATAATATCGTTTCTAAGAGAGATGATCTTAGCAGGAGGAAAATACTTAGAGATAAAAGCATCTTTGCACTTATTCCACGAATCAATACTATTTTTAGGCAAAGACGAAAACCAAGCTTTAGCACGATCTCTAAGCGAAAAAGGAAATAGCTTCAATTTAACAATATCATTATCAACATCTTTCTTCTTTTGCATATCACATAAATCAATGAAGCTATTTAGATGGGTAGCGGCATCTTCACTAGGAAGGCCAGAAAACAGATCTTTCATGACAAGATTCAGCAAGGCAGCATTAATTTCACAAGATTCAGCATCGGTAAGAGGAGCAATCGGAGTGCTAATAAAATCATTGTTGTTGGTATTGGTAAAGTCACACAATTTAGTGTTATATTGAGCCATCGTGACAAGAAAGCAATCCAAGACACAAGCAAACAAAAAGCAAGCAGGCAAAAAGAGGCAAATAGAGAAAGAGAGGGAGGATAGAGAGAGAGGGCGAATAAAACGGTAAGGGTGAAGTAGGGGAGAGGAAAACAAGAGGCAAATGGCAAATAATGTAATGCGGGAGATAAGGGTTGTGATGGGTACTTGGTATGTTGACTTTTGTGTAGACTCCCCGGCAACGGCGCCAGAAATGGCTCGTTGTCGGGAGTCAAATCTTGACTTGCGCGAACCTCCCCGGCAATGGCGCCAGAAATTCTTCTTGCTACCTCTTGAGCACTGCGTTGAATTTCCCCGAAGAGGAAAGGAATGTGCAGCAAAGTAGTGTAAGTATTTCCCTCGGTTTTTGAGAACCAAGGTATCAATCCAGTAGGAGATTGCGCGCGCGTCCCTAGTACCTGCACAAAACAAATAACTCCTCACAACCAATGTGATAAGGGGTTGTCAATCCCTTCACGGTCACTTACGAGAGTGAGATCTGATAGATATGATAAGATAATATTTTTGGTATTTTTGTGATAAAGATGCAAATTAAAATAAAAGAAAAGTAAAAAGCAAAGGGAATAACTAAGTATTGGAAGATTAATATGATGAAGATAGACCCGGGGGCCATAGGTTTCCCTAGTGGCTTCTCTCAAGAGCATAAGTATTTTACGGTGGGTGAACGAATTATTGTTGAGCAATTGACAGAATTGAGCATAGTTATGAGAATATCTAGGTATGATCATGTATATAGGCATCACGTCCGAGACAAGTAGACCGACTCCTTCCTGCATGTACTACTATTACTCCACTCATCGACCGCTATCCAGCATGCATCTAGAGTATTAAGTTCATGAAAACAGAGTAACGCCTTAAGCAAGATGACATGATGTAGAGGGATAAACTCATGCAATATGATGAAAAACCCCATCTTGTTATCCTCGATGGCAACAATACAATACGTGCCCTGCTGCCCCTACTGTCACTGGGAAAGGACACCGCAAGATTGAACCCAAAGCTAAGCACTTCTCCCATTGCAAGAAAGATCAATCTAGTAGGCCAAACCAAACTGATAATTCGAAGAGACTTGCAAAGATAACCAATCATACATAAAAGAATTCAGAGAAGATTCAAATATTGTTCATAGATAATCTTGATCATAAACCCACAATTAATCGATCTCAACAAACACACCGCAAAAAGAAGATTACATCGAATAGATCTCCACAAGAGAGGGGGAGAACATTGTATTGAGATCCAAAAAGAGAGAAGAAGCCATCTAGCTAATAACTATGGACCCGAAGGTCTGAAGTAAACTACTCACACTTCATTGGAGAGGCTATGGTGTTGATGTATAAGCCCTCCGTGATGGATGCCCCCTCCGGCGGAGCTCCGAAACAGGCCCCAAGATGGGATCTCGTGGATACAGGAAGTTACAGCGATGGAATTAGGGTTTTGGCTCCGTATCTGATCGTTTGGGGGTATGTAGGTATATATAGGAGGAAGAAGTACATTGGTGGAGCAACAGGGGCCCGCGAGGGTGGAGGGCGCGTCTGGGGGGGTAGGCACGCCCCCTACCTCGTGGCCTCCCCCTTTGTTTCTTGACGTAGGGTCCAAGTCTCCTGGATCATGTTCGGTGAGAAAATCACGTTCCCGAAGGTTTCATTCCGTTTGGACTCCGTTTGATATTCCTTTTCTTCGAAACCCTAAAATAGGCAAAAAAAACAGCAATTCTGGGTTGGGCCTTCGGTTAATAGGTTAGTCCCAAAAATAATATAAAAGTGGATAATAAAGCCCAATAATGTCCAAAATAGTAGATAATATAGCATGGAGCAATCAAAAATTATAGATACGTTGGAGACGTATCAATCTCTCACGCTTCACTTATATTATTTTGAGAGTCTTATAGAACAGCATGGTAATTTGCTTTGGTTATAAAATTAGTCCTTATATGATAGGCATCCAAGATGGGTATAATAAAAACTATCATAAAAGTGCATTGAATACTATGAGAAGTTTGATACTTGATGATTGTTTTGAGATATGAAGATGGTGATATTAGAGTCATGTTAGTTGAGTAGTTGTGAATTTGTGAAATACTTGTTCTAAAGTTTGTGATTCCCGTAGCATGCACATATGGTGAACCGTTATGTGATGAAGTCGGAGCATGATTTATTTATTGATTGTCTTCCTTGTGAGTGGCGGTCCGAGATGAGCGATGGTCTTTTCCTACCAATCTATCCCCCTAGGAGCATGCATGTAGTACTTTGTTTCGATAACTAATAGATTTTTGCAATAAGTATGTGAGTTCTTTATGACTATTGTTGAGTCCATGGATTATACGCACTCTCACCCTTCCACCATTGCTAGCCTCTCTAGTACCGCGCAACTTTCGCTGGTACAATACACCCACCATATACCTTCCTCAAAACAGCCACCATACCTACCTATTATGACATTTCCATAGCCATTCCGAGATATATTGCCATGCAACTTACCACTGTTCCGTTTGTTATGACACACTTCATCATTGTCATATTGCTTTGCATGATCATGTAGTTGACATCATATTTGTGGCAAAGCCACCTTTATAATTCTTTCATACATGTCACTCTTGATTCATTGCACATCCCGGTACACCGCCGGAGGCATTCACATAGAGTCATATTTTGTTCTAGTATCAAGTTGTAATTTTTGAGTTGTAAGTAAATAAAAGTGTGATGATCATCATTATTAGAGCATTCTCCCAAGTGAGGAAAGGATGATGGAGACTATGATTCCCCCACAAGTCGGGATGAGACTCCGGACGAAAAAAAAGGGGGGCCATAAAAAAAGAGAAAAGGCCCAAAGAAAAAAATGAGAGAAAAAGAGAGAAGGGACAATGTTACTATCCTTTTACGACACTTGTGCTTCAAAGTGGCACCATGATCTTCATGATAGAGAGTCTCTTATGTTGTCACATTCATATACTAGTGGGAATTCTACATTATATAACTTGGCTTGTATATTTCAATGATGGGCTTCCTCAAAATTCCCTAGGTCTTCGTGAGCAAGCGAGTTGGATTCACACCCACTTAGTTTCTTTTTGAACTTTCATACACTTATAGCTCTGGTGCATCCGTTGCATGGCAAACCCTACTCACTCACATTGATATCTACTGATGGGTGAGGGAGTCCTGGATTGGGGGGTCTCCGGACAGCCGGACTATATCATTTGGCCGGACTGTTGGACTATGAAGATACGAGATTGAAGACTTCGTCCCGTGTCCGGATGGGACTCTACTTGGCGTGGAAGGCAAGCTAGGAAATGCGGATATGCATATCTCCTCCTTTGTAACCGACCTTATGTAACCCTAGCCTCCTCCGGTGTCTATATAAACCGGAGGGTTTTAGTCCGTAGGACAACATACAATCATACCATAGGCTAGCTTCTAGGGTTTAGCCTCTCTGATCTCGTGGTAGATCAGCTCTTGTACTAATCATATTATCAAGAATAATCAAGAAGGACGTAGGGTTTTACCTCCATCAAGAGGGCCCGAACCTGGGTAAAACATCGTGTCCCCTGCCTCATGTTACCATCCGCCTTAGACGCATAGTTCTGGACCCCCTATCCGAGATCCGCCGGTTTTGACACCGACATTGGTGCTTTCATTGAGAGTTCCTCTGTGTCGTCACCATTAGGCTTGATGGCTCCTTCGATCATCGATAGCGATGCAGTCCAGGGTGAGACTTTTCTCCCCGGACAGATCTTTGTATTCGGCGGCTCCGCACTGTGGGCCAACTCGCTTGGCCATCTATAGCAGATTGAGAGCTACGCCCCTGGCTATCAGGTCAGATTTGGAAACTTGAACTACACAGCCGACATCCACGGAGACTTGGTCTTCAACGGATTCGAGTCCTTGCCGAGTGCGCCGCATGGTCACGATGAGAACGACTTAGCTCTACCATCGGACAATGTTCGGGAGATCGCACCGGCGACCGCTCCGACCCTCAAATCGGAGCCAATTGCGCCATCCAGTGACGGGTGGATAGACCCTGTCGCGGAGTCCGCACTCTCATCGGCGATCGAGCCGAGTATCGACCTTACCCTTCACGAGAGTCGTGACGCCAAACTGTCGGATTCTTCCCCGGCCACGGACTCCGAACCGCCTGCGCACGTGCCCATCGAATCCGACTGGGCGCCGATCATGGAGTTCACCTCCGCGGATATCTTTCAGCACTCGCCTTTCGGTGACATACTGAACTCATTAAAGTCTCTCTCCCTGTCAGGAGAGTCTGGGCCGAACTATGTTCGGTAGGATTGGGATGCAGATGACGAAGAAATTCGCTGCCCACCCACCACCCACTTAGTAGCCACTGTCGACGATTTGACCGACATGCTCGACTTTGACTCTGAAGACATCGATGGTATGGACGACGATGCAGGAGACGAACAGGAACCACTGCCCACAGGGCACTGGACGCCCACTTCATCATATGATGTATACATGGTGGACACACCAAAAGAAAACAACGACGAGGAACGGAAGGACGCAGCGAAGGGTTGTTACCTCGAGAAGCAGTCAAAGCGGCGGTGTAAGCGCCGCTCCAAATCCCGCCTTGGCAGAAGCAGCGATCATATAAACCCAGCGATAGAGCAAGGTGAGCCAACGGATGACAAACACGACATTGAACCATCGTCCGGCCACAACAACACGGACAATCAAACCAAACAACCCAACTCCGTCGAAGATAACAGTCTGGACGACATCACACCGGACAGGCACCCGGAGCAATAGAATGCCCATCAAAGGCTTGTTGCCACTGCGAGGAGTCTGAAAAAGCAGAAGCAAAGGCTCAGGGCTGCATAAGACACACTCAGAATCAGATGGAGTGAAGTACTCAACACTGCAGCGAAGTACGGCGGTAATCGCCACACCAAGAGCTACCCGAAGCGCAAGTTGCTACGTGAATTCGATGAGGAGACCTTAGATCCCCCGCAACCAAATACAGAGGGATTCCGCACACCCCCTATGTTTCACCGATGAGGTGATGGACCATGAATTTCCAGAGGGATTCAAACCCGTAAACATAGAGGCGTACGACGGAACGACAGACCCTGGGGTCTAGACTGAGGACTACATCCTCCATATCCATATGGCTCGAGGAGATGATCTTCACGCCATCAAGTACTTACCCCTCAAGCTCAAAGGGCTAGCTCGGCACTGGCTTAAAAGCCTCCCCGAAAACACCATTGGAAGCTGGGAAGAGCTCAAAGACGCTTTTCAAGCAAATTTTCAAGGGACTTATGTCCGACCACCGGATGCAGACAATTTGACTCATATAACTCAACAGCCCGGAGAGTCAGCCCGAAAGCTTTGGAATAGGTTTCTCACTAAAAAGAACCAAATAGTCGACTATCCGGACGCCGAAGCCTTAGCAGCTTTCAAGCATAGCGTTCGAGACGAATGGCTTGCCAGACACCTTGGCCAAGAAAAGTCGAGAACAATGGCAGCATTAACAAGCCTCATGACCCGCTTTTGCGCGGGCGAGGACAGCTGGTTAGCTCGATGCAGCACCAGCGACCCAAGTACATCCGAAGTCAGGGACGGAAACGGGAAGTCACGACGCGGCAAAAACAAGCGCCGGAATAAAGAAGACAGCCCGAAGAGCACGGCGGTAAACGCCCGATTCATAAGCTCTCGGACAGGTCAGCAAAAGCTGCCCTCCAAAGGCAACAGAGACGAACTATCCAGCCTAAACAAGATTCTGGATAAAATATAACAGATCCACAGCACCCCCGATAAGCCTGCAAATCATACCCATAGAGAATGCTGGGTTTTCAAGCAGTCCGGCAAACTTAATGCCGAACACAAGGGGAAGGATACACCAAGCGAAGACGAGGACGAGCCTTGCAAGCAAAACACTGGGGAACAGAAGAAATTCCCACCAGAAGTCAAAACAGTAAACGTGTTACACGTAACAAAGGGGAGAAACAAAGCGGCACTCCTAGTGACACATGCCCTAGGGCCTATCACCGTGGAATCCTACCACTGGTCGTCCCAACCGATCACCTTTGACCATCGGGACTACTTGACAAATATCCGGCGTGCAGGATGGGCTGCCTTGGTATTAGACCCAATAATTGACGGATACCACTTCACACGAGTCCTGATGGACAGCGACAGCAGTTTAAACCTGATATATCAGGACACAGTCCGCAAAATGGGGATAGACCCAACAAAAATTAGCCACAGCAATACTACCTTTAAAGGAGTAACGCCAGGCCCAGAGGCCCATTGCACGGGCTCCCTGCTACTAGAGGTTATATTTGGCTTTCCCGATAACTTCCGCAGCGAAAATTTAACGTTCCACATCGCTCCGTTCCAAAGTGGCTATCAAGCACTACTCGGACGCGAAGCTTTCGCTCGCTTTAATGCAATACCGCATTACACTTCTCTCGCGCTTAAGATACCCGGTCCACGTGGCATCATTACAGCAAATGGAAGTATTGGGCGCTCCTTGCGTGCAGAAGACCGTGCGGCTGCCTTGGCAGCCGCACACTAAGCGGCCTCACCAACTAAACCATCTGACAGGTCGTTAAGACCACGGACTCGGCTGGACGAGTCCGGCGCAACTATATGTAATTGATACAGGTTTGATGGCTATACCCCTATTACAATACAAGGGGCTCAACGCGCGCAAACAAGTGGCAATTAGGCTCAACTTTACTCATTTTTAACTATACATGGTTTATTTAGTATAACCTACCTTTTGCACGACAACTTTTCAATTAAGTTCCTTTCTTTTTTAGATGACCATCGTGCTACACCCGTCCAGAATACGGCACAACGGAGACACAGGCGCAGATGTGCAACAGGGACCCGTTCCAAGGATTCTTTTTAGATTAAGACCCTACGTAAACCTTTTTTACTGTCTCTTGTTGATACGCATCCCTCGGATTCTCAGTACAATTGAGAAGGATGCTGACGTCTTGGCATGTGGCCATGTCAGAATAATGCACGTACCTGGACAATAGGGGCTTATTACAAAGGGCACTGTTTAGGCCTGGTTTACATCATAAAGACCGAATACCTTAGGGAGTGTTCGGCGTCGCGAGTTTGGCCTTATATGCATCAGCTCCGAATCATGTCTTTGGTCAAATGTTGGGTTTGCCCGGCTCATGTGTTTTTCTGCCCTATGTTTCGCTCTATCGGCTAGGGCGGCACCAGGAGAACTACTGCGATTGTGCCCTCGTTCATCCGGACGAGCACCTCAGTAGAGAAAGCCAAAAACTGACTGTCATGATATAGCGTGAGACTGGTCAACCACTCGATGACCTAGAGGAATCTTCGGGATTCCTTCGCCTTAACGAAGGGTCGTTTCTCGGCCAGGCATGTACGCGCCCCGAATCCGGATGAGCGCGGAGCCACCAGGGGCTATATAGTAGCCCCACTGTCAAACTCCTCTGGCTAAGTGAAAATGTTAAAGCATTATAGTCTGGTTGCCTAGTTCATTGCGCTATCACCTCCTTAATGGACCAAGACGTTGGATAAAGTGTGAACATGCGTCTTCTGCAAACACCCCCGCATTATATGCGAGGGGACTGAAGCCGACAACTGCCATCTTTCAGGTTATATACATATATACATAAACGGCCGCACAGGAGGCACTTTCGGGCAAAAGTATAAATACAGCCTTGATAAATTTAATAAAACATTGTTTGTACAATGGGACTACATGTCACTGGAAAATAATATTCTTCGAGCACTGAGCCTCTATCGAACGAGCGCCTTCAAGGACTTCTTCAAAGTAGTGCTCGGCGGCCACTCGGCCTATGGCCGAACCCTGTGCCGCAACAGTGGTGGCCTCCATCTCCGCCCAGTATGTTTTGACACGGGCAAGGGCCATCCGCGCACCTTCTATGCACGCTGATCTCTTTATAGCATCGATGTGTGGCACAGCTTCAAGGAATTGTTGCACTAAGCTAAAGTAGCTACTCGGCCTTGGCCCTCCCGGCCACAGGTGATCCACAATGGACTTCATGGCAAGTCCAGACAACCTATGGAGCTCGGCCCAACTGGTCAATCGCTCATTCAGCAGCAGCGGACGGACTGGAGCGTGAAACTATGACCAGAACAGCTTTTCCACTTCGGGACCTTTCTGATCCTTGAAGTACTCGGCTGCATCAGCAGCACTTGCAGCCAAATCCATGTACGCGTCCACAGAACTCCATAGCCGGTCCAGAGGAGCATACTTTGGATCTCCGAACTTAGTCCGCAACAAGAAGGGCTTCCCAGACACGATATCTGCAGCTTGATTCAGCTCCTCCTTCGTCGCTGTAATTTTGGAGCGGGCTTCCTTGGCAGCCACCCGGGCCTTCTCCAGGTCCGTCGCCTTCGCCCGGTTTTCCTCTTCAAGAAGCCGGTAACGGTCAGCAACATCTTTTAACTCCACGGCCATCTTGGCAATTTTTTCTTTGCTCTCACAATGTGCGACCTATTCGGCCCTTAACTCTTCGGCCGCCTGTAAAGCGGCCGCATTGCTACTCCTTGCTTGCTCCTTGGCTCGGGAATGCGGCCGCTCCATCTGCAGTCACACCATATTAAAGATATTGGCATCATGCTGCTCTTATTATGTGACGATCACCAGAAAAATCACTCACCCTATGCCTCGTCAAGCCGCTTATTGACAAGCACAATGTCGGCATCTGCCGCATCCAGTTGCCGCTTTAGTTCGGCAAACCCATCAGTCCGGCTAGCCACCGGAGCTTCAACCACCTACACATAAAGGCGGTCTGGTTAATACCTGGGACTATGATCCTTTGTTTGCCGCCATTCTCGACGACAACCAGAGTCTTAGGGGCTACTATCTGCATGGGCATACCTAACGTATGCGGTACTATTAAAGGCATACATTATTTTACGTACTTCGAAGCCTTTCAGCAGACTCATAAAAGCTTCATGCAAACCACTTTCGGCTGATGAAATCCTTTCAATTACCATACCCATTAGCATACGATGTGCTTCCGAGACGGCAGCTTTCCCCAGAAGATCCTTCAGCGCGTCCGACCGCACACAGTACGGACCCTTGCTGTCGCTCTCCTCAGGAGCCAGATACTGGGATGCCGGGCAGCCAAAGGGTTATCCTCTGGCGATATTGGATCCGGAGATACCCTTCGCGACGACACTTCAAGGTCGCCCGCTTCTTGAGCTGGGGAGTCCGGGGGAGGCGTTTCGCTCTCCATCATCTCCGGAAGAAGATCCCCCGAAGATGAACTCTGTCGAGAAGGGCTACGATCCGGACTACAATTTACAAGCATCGGTTATTGTCTTCGAAAGTAAGGTAGGATATCTTCACTATTAAGTACTTTTTGATTACTTACAGCTCGGTAGAGGCTGATCCCCGCGTGACATTGTGCGGCAAGAATACCCTCCGAGGCAGGACCCTCTGGCAGAGATTTCTTCTCCCGTTTGGAAACCTTAGTTTCCGGATCTTCAGAGGTAGTCCTCTTCCTTCCCCGGGGAGAGAGAATGTCAGATTCTTCCCCTTGGTTATCCTCCCTCGTGGAGGCACTCATTCCCTCGATTGGAATGGGTAGCGATGGAGGCCCGCTTTCACCCTCTTTATTCCCCCCTTCATCTTCCTTTGAGGGCACTAGACAAGGTGCTGGCTCGAGCATCTTTTCCAGCACCGGATTGTCCAAGCCTTCAGGAAGGGGGGCCGAACACCGGATCATCTTCGCCTTTGTTATCTAGTCCTGGTCAAAGAGCGATTCTTCAGAATGATGTCATGATAAATAAAAGGATAGTTTGTTCGGCCGTGGGATTACTTACTTGGGCAGCGGGGTGGTTGCAGCTCAGGCCCACGTCCACGGTAGTGTTCGAACACTCTATTTGGGGTCCAAAGAACAATTTGTACATCTCCTCATGCGTCATGCTGAGGAAATTCTGAATAGTGTGCGGTCCTTCCGGGTTGAATTCCCACATGCGGAGGGGCCGGCGTTTACAAGGCTGGACTCGATGAACCAGCATAACTTGCATTACCATAACTAGACTGAAATCTCCCTCAAAGAGATCTCGGATGCGGCTCTGCAGTATTGGCACGTCCTTGGCTGGACCCCAGCTCAGCCCCCTGCTGATCCATGACATCAGTTGTGGTGGAGGGCCCAAGCGAAAGGTGGGGGAAGCTACCCACTTGGCACTTCGGGGAGCTGTGACGTAAAACCACTCCCGTTGCCACAATCCGGACACCTTTGGAAAAGAACCCTTTGGCCATGGAGCGTCGGCAATTTTGCTTATTAGAGCACCTCCGCACGCTGCGTACTGCCCCTCAACCATCTTCGGCTTCACATCGAAGGTCTTGAGCCATAGGCCAAAGTGAGGGGTAATGCGGAGGAAGGCCTCACAGACGACAATAAATGACGAGATGTGAAGAAGGGAATCCGGGGCCAGATCATGAAAATCCAGCCCGTAATAGAACATAAGACCACTAACAAAGGGATCCAGAGCGAGGCCTAGTCCTCGAAGGAAGTGGGAGACGAACACAACGCTCTCATTGG
Organism: Triticum aestivum; assembly: GCF_018294505.1. Classification (NCBI taxonomy): domain Eukaryota; kingdom Viridiplantae; phylum Streptophyta; class Magnoliopsida; order Poales; family Poaceae; genus Triticum; species Triticum aestivum. Next base: position 185,641,675 of record NC_057806.1, read on the forward strand.
GTTCGGGAGTAGGGACGACCTGCCCTCGGGCAGGCAGCCTATGCGAAATTTTTGCGGTCAGATATCTGGCCTCCCTCAACTTCTTGATGTCCTCCTCCATGATGGAGGAAGGCATCCACCGGCCTTGAAGGCTGGATCCGGACATGATTGAAGGTCCAAAGCACCTGACCTGGGCTTTGGGTGTTAGAACTCGAGGTGGGGGAAGGATTCGATCGAGCACGGGAGGGAAAAAAGAAAAAGCATTGTCCCTTTATAAAGGGGATGAATATCAGGCGTCCTCCTCGTGGTCGTTCGAGACTTACCTAAGATCTAGGAGTCATACCAATAGGCATGGTTGGGTTACCCACGTTTGTATTGATGAGAATCCCGTGATAAGGGGAACATGATCTCTGCTTTGACAAGACGTGTCAAGAAACCGCCTCGCGCTATGTGCGGGGCTGGTTAAAGAAAAATGGTTCAAATAATTACCGGGCCGTGGCGTGATGTCATGCTGCCAAAACGTGTCAGCAGATTAGATTTGTGGAAATATTATTCTCTCTATGGTGGTATGTGGAACTTATTTTGCAGGGTCGGACACTATCCTTGTATTCAAACTCTTTCGTGGTGTATTCGGAGGAGGAACCCGCCTTGCAATGCCGAAGACAACACTATGCACCGGACTCATCGTCATTGAAGCCTGGTTCAGGGGCTACTGAGGGAGTCCTGGATTAGGGGGTCTCCGGACAGCCGGACTATATCCTTTGGCCAGACTGTTGGACTATGAAGATACGAGATTGAAGACTTTGTCCCGTGTACGGATGGGACTCTACTTGGCGTGGAAGGCAAGCTAGGCAATACGGATATGCATATCTCCTCCTTTGTAACCGACCTTATGTAACCCTAGCCTCCTCTGGTGTCTATATAAACCGAAGGGTTTTAGTACGTAGGACAACATACAATCATACCATAGGCTAGCTTCTAGGGTTTAGCCTCTCTAATCTCGTGGTAGATCAACTCTTGTACTACTCATATTATCAAGAATAATCAAGCAGGACGTAGGGTTTTACCTCCATCAAGAGGGCCCGAACCTGGGTAAAACATCGTGTCCCTTGCCTCCTGTTACCGTCCGCCTTAGACGCATAGTTCGGGACCCCCTACCCGAGATCCGCCGGTTTTGACACCGACAATGGGCATCTCCATAGCCCGTTAATACGCCTAGTTGATGTGAGACTATCTTCTCCTTTTTGTCTTCTCCACAACCACCATTCTATTCCACCTATAGTGCTATGTCCACGGCTCACGCTCATATATTGCGTGAAGATTGAAAAAAATTGAGAACGTCAAAAGTATGAAACAATTTCTTGGCTTGTCATCGGGGTTGTGCATGATTTAAATACTTTGTGTGATGAAGATAGAGCATAGCCAGACTATATGATTTTGTATGGATAACTTTCTTTGGCCATGTTATTTTGAGAAGACATAATTTCTTTGTTAGTATGCTTGAAGTATTATTATTTTTATGTCAATATTAAATTTTTGTCTTGAATCTTTTGGATCTGAACATTCATGCCACACTAAAGAAAATTACATTGAGAATTATGCTAGGTAGCATTCCACATTAAAAATTCTGTTTTTATCATTTACTTACTCGAGGACGAGTGGGAATTAAGCTTGGGGATGCTTGATACGTCTCCAATGTATCTATAATTTTTTATTGTTCCATGCTATTATATTATATGTTTTAGATGTTTAATGAGCTTTAATATACATTTTTATATTATTTTTTGGACTAACATACTAACCAAAGGCCCAATGCAAATTGCTATTTTTTGCCTATTTCAGTGTTTCGCAAAAAAGGAATATCAAACGGAATCCAAACGGAATGAAACCTTCGGGAGAGTTATTTTTGGAACAAACGTGATCCAGGAGACTTGGAGTGGACGTCAAGAAAGAAGCGAGGAGGCCACGAGGCAGGAGGGCGCGCCCAGGGTGAGGCGCGCCCCCCACCCTCATGGGCCCCTCGCAACTCCACCGACGTACTTCTTCCTCCTATATATACCCATATACCCTGAAAACATCCAGGAGCACCACGATACCCTATTTCCACCGTTGCAACCTTCTGTGCCCGTGAGATCCCATCTTGGGGCCTTTTCTGGCGCTCCGCCGGAGGGGGAATCGATCATGGAGGGCTTCTACATCAACACCATAGCCTCTCTGATGATGTGTGAGTAGTTTACCACAGACCTTCAGGTTCATAGTTATTAGCTAGATGGCTTCTTCTCTCTCTTTGGATCTCAATACAAAGTTCTCCTCGATTCTCTTGGAGATCTATTCGATGTAATTCTTTTTGTGGTGTGGTTGTCGAGATCCGATGAATTGTGGGTTTATGATCAAGATTATCTATGAACAATATTTGATTCTTCTCTGAAATCTTTTATGCATGATTTAATATCTTTGCAAGTCTCTTCAAATTATCAGTTTGGTTTGGCCTACTAGATTGATCTTTCTTGCAATGGGAGAAGTGCTTAGCTTTGGGTTCAATCTTGTGGTGTCCTTTCCCAGTGACAGCAGGGGCAGCAAGGCACGTATTGTATTGTTGCCATTGAGGATAAAAAGATGGTGTTTATATCATATTGCTTGAGTTTATCCCTCTACATCATGTCATCTTGCCTAATGCATTACTCTGTTCTTATGAACTTAATACTCTAGATGCATGCTGGATAGCGGTTGATGTGTGGAGTAATAGTAGTAGATGCAGAATCATTTCGGTCTACTTGTCGCAGACGTGATGCCTATATACATGATCATGCTTAGATATTCTCATAACTATTCGCTTTTCTATCAATTGCTTGACAGTAATTTTTCCACCCACCATAGAATTTGCTATCTTGCGAGAAGCCACTAGTGAAACCTATGGCCCCCGGGTCTATTCTCCATTATATTATTCTCCCAGCAACTAGCCATTTCTGTGACAGTAATTTGTTCACCCACCATAGAATTTTCTATCTTGAGAGAAGCCACTAGTGAAACCTATGGCCCCCGGGTCTATTCTCCATTATATTATTCTCCCAACAACTAGCAATTTCTGTCGCCATTTATTTTGCAATCTTTACTTTCCAATCTATACAAAAATACCAAAAATATATGTATCTTATTATCTCTATCAGATCTCACTTTTGTAAGTGACCGTGAAGGGATTGACAACCCCTTTATCGCGTTGGTTGTGAGGTTCTTGTTTGTTTGTGCAGGTACAAGGGACTTGCGTGTAATCTCCTACTGGATTGATACCTTGGTTCTCAAAAACTGAGGGAAATACTTATGTTACTTTGCTGCATCACCCTTTCCTCTTCAAGGGAAAACCAACACATGCTCAAGAGGTAGCAGCGCCCAGATTGATGTTTCCTTCCTCCATGGGCCTAGGTCAAACATCTCCCTTGGCAACATAGGCAACCACTTTCCGTCCGACATTCTTGCTCCAGTTTATCCATGTACTGATCAAGCAACTATTCCTAGGCTTCAACTTATTATCCATCGACTCCACTCGATCCGAACTTAAGGAGGTCCAGTGTAGTGACCCGATCCCAATGGACCATAGTCTATGTGCTTAAGTGTCATCCCTGGATTGGTACTGCTAACACACACAGTACTCGAGGATTTATTGCAGAGTTCAATCATGCACTTATTACATCGAGTGTCTCAAAACAGTACTTATTACAATAATATGGCTGAAGGCCATCTAAATAAGATAATCGCGGAAGCTTCAAAGATAAATGAGTCCATCCAACTCCACAGCAAAACTGAGTGCATGACAACGACCTGTCGCACCTTACTCTTTGTCTGAAAATTCTGCAACATGATACGTTGCAGCCATGTAGGTCAGCACATGAAATATGCCGGCAAGATAACACTATACAACAATGAACAGAATAACAGCTATCACTACATGCATATTTGGCTGGTGGAGGCTCTACGGTTATCATTTGCATAAAGCTGATTTTCCCTACCACAAAGGAATAGATTTTATTTAACTACAAAGTTTATGTCATTATTGAGAAGGTTCCTCCAACTCAATCCCAAAATAATATTAATAACCCAACAAATTCATTATGTAAAGTGATGAGATCAATCAATAATTCAAATACCAAATACTCAAGATGTCCATAACCGGGGACACGGCTAATCATGATTAGTTTATACACTCTGTAGAGGTTTGCGCATTTTTCCCCACAAGACTCAACCACATCCATGATCGGATGATCGATACATAGTCTTTCTGAAGCATTAACTCTTTACTCTCGGTACACAGTACCAACTAATTTCCCCTACATCTGCTAGCCTACCACTGAAAGAGGTCACACAACTTACTCAACTATGCCAGAGCCCATAATGGCTTGTGGCTGTACACGGAAGTTTCTAAGCATGAATAATATTATGATCCCTTTGAGCCTGGGTGGCATTCCATAGGATGATCACATGGGTACTCCGGGATATCCTAGGACAACACTAGATTGCTCCAGGTGCCCACAACCAATCCACCCAGATGTGTATTAAAGTAGCCACCTTAAGTTTCCCTTAGTAAAATATTAACTCTCACATCTTTCATTAATCTCACATACCAATCCACATCTACGAGCATGGCTAAGCAATATGAGCATAACGTGTAAATCCCGAGGTTGATAAAAAGACAATAGGTTCCTACCTCATCAACTACTTCCCAATCCACATGTTCACAATCCTACTCATGCAATGTTTGAGGGTTGAAACTAATGCATAAGACTGGGTAATAAAGGGATATGATCAAAGTTTTGCCTTCCTTGCTGACGATCGGAAAACCCTAGAGATTCATAATAGCAAGCCTCGCACTCCGGAAACTCTATCGTAAACAAACAATAGCATACATAAGCACTCAAGCATAATATGCAAGGGTAAAACCAAAAGAAGAGGTCTAAACCAAAAAGTTCAAGTGAAGAGTTTCGATTTGCAAAAAGAATCAATCGAATCGGAGTTACGAAACTCAAACTACGATCTAAAGAAGTTCAAATTCAAATCTTCTTGAAACGAAATTTTAAATTTTCAAAATCATGTTCAAGTTGTTTATCTGGACAGAGGGGAACAAGACGAAGATTTTGGCATTGGTTTCACTGGATTTGGATAAACGAGCAAAAAGTAGTGAGGTTTTAAAGATCAGGGACTAATCTGTAAGAAAACTAATCACGGATAGGTCCCTGCCAAAAAATAAACTGAAAAAGAAAAATCTATCGAACGAACATCCGCTAACAGAGACTAACGAACGAATTCGTTCGTTAATAGAACCAAAGGGGCCAACACTCACTAAATAAATTAACCTAATAAATAAACCGATCTAAAAAATAAAACTGAACTACATAAAAATTGGGCGGGTTTTAGCAGTTATACCGGTTCGGGAAAAAAACCGGTGGCGGCGGCAAACTCCGGCGGGGTTCCGGCGATGCGGGGCGACGGCGGGGTGGTGCGGCGGCAGCGGCGAGCGACGGCGGCGGCGCGGACTGGCGGCGGCGGCGTGGCGCTGTGCGGCGGCGACGGCAACGGCGAGCGGAGATGCGGTGCGGCTCAGGGCGGCGGTGACTTGGGAGGAGGAGGGGTGGCGGGGTTGGCTTATAAAGGGAGGGGGCTGGCCGACTTGGGGAGGGGGCGGCGGGAGGCGGCTCCGACCCGGACTCCTAGCTAGAGTCCGGCGAGGACACGGGCGGTGCGCGAGCGGGGAAGGCGGCGGCGGTTCGGGCCTTGGCCTGGCTTCGGCTGGGCCGGCCCAGTCGGCACGCGTGATTTAAAAAATTTTGCCGCAGAGAGAAAGAAAAAAAATCCAAAATAAAAATCCTAAAATCCCAAAAATAATTTTCACAGTCCTCTCCTAATATTTAGGACAAAGTGAACATTTTTCTCAGCTAAAATGCAATTTTTCCCTCATTTAACCGAATAAAATATCAAGTAAAATTCAAATAAAATATATTTTTATTGAAAATTAAATTTCCATTATTCCTCGCTGTTTTGAAGAAGTCATATTATCTTCTCTCATTATTTTATTTTATTTCAAATAATTTCAAATAAAAATCACCTTGATCCAAATTACCAATTTTTGAAAATTCAAAAATGGAATTTTATGAAAACCTCCAACTCTCTCAAATGGTCCTTGAGTTGCTTAAGGTCTCTTGGATAAAAAATGTCCAAATAAATCAAATTAAAAAAATGCTCAAATCATGGATGCATATGATGACCTAATGATTAACATCCAAATTGAAATTGGGATGTTACAAACCTACCCCCTTAAAATGAATCTCGTCCTCGAGATTCGAGTTGGCTAGCAAAAAGTTGTGGTCAGTCTTTCCGTAGGTCTTCTTCTCGCTCTCAGGTGGCTTCTTCCACGGTATGGTGGCTCCACTGAACTTTCCAAAACTTGATGACCTTGCTGCGTGTAACTCGGTTGGCAAACTCGAGAATCTTGACGGGTTTCTCCTCATAGGTTAGGTCACTTTCCAACTGAATTGCTTCTAGGGGCACTGTATCTCTCATAGGAATATCGGCCATCTCTGCATCACACTTCTTCAATTGGGAAACGTGAAACACATCATGAACTCCTAACAAACCTTCGGGTAACTCCAACTTGAAGGCAACTTCTCCCATGCGTTCCAAAACTCGGTGTCCAACTTCAACTTGACCTTCTCTTTAGACTCTCTGATTAAATCTGGTCCGAACAATTGTCAATGTCCAACTTCACCCCACATCAACGGTGTCTTGCACCTTCTTCCATACAAAGCTTCGAAAGGGGCCATCTTCAAACTAGCCTGGTAGCTGTTGTTGTACGAGAACTCTACGTAAGGCAAATTATCATCCCAACTGGATCCATAACCTAGCGCACAAGCTCTCAACATGTTCTCCAGAATCTGATTGACTCTCTCGGTCTGTCCATCTGTCTGCGGATGAAAGGTTGTACTAAACTCTAGCCTGGTACCCAAAGTCTGCTATAATTGATTCCAAAACTTCGAGGTAAACTGTGTCCCTCTATCTATTACGATGGTCCTTGGAACTCCATGCAGACATACGATCCTGGTCATATATATCTTGGCCAACTTTGTGCTCGTATAAGTGGTTTCACGGGGATAAAGTGAGCCACTTTGGTCAAGCGATCAACTACTACCCAGATGGAGTTGTAGCCTGATCGTGTCCTGGGTAATCCGGTGATGAAATCCATGCCAAGCTTATCCCACTTCCATTCGGGTGTCGGCACAGGCTGAAGTAATCCTGCTGGCTTCTGATGTTCTGCCTTAACTCTCTGACATACATCACATATGGCTACATACTTGGCAATATCCTTCTTTACACCTATCCACCAGAAACGTTCCTTCAAATCCAAATACATCTTGGTTCCTGGGTGAATTGAGTATGGCGAGTCATGAGCCTCCTGAAGTATTAACTTCCTGATCTCTGAGTCATTGGGCACATAAATACGATCCTCAAACCATAAAGTTTCGGGTTCATCCTCACGAAAACCTTTGGCCTTTCCTTTACTCATCTTTTCCTTTATCTCTGCAATATCCTTATCAGTCTTCTGAGCTTCTCGAATCTTTCCCAACAATGTGGATTGAACTTCCAATGATGCAACAAAACCTCTTGGAACTATCTTCATTTGAAGTTCTCTGAGATCTTCGGCTAACTTCTGAGGTAATCCTCATGTTATGAGGGTATTAGCATAACTCTTGCGGCTCAATGCGTCTGCTACAACATTGGCCTTTCTTGGATGATAATGTAGCTTGATATCATAATCCTTTATGAACTCCAACCATCTCCTCTGCCTGAGGTTCAACTCCTTCTGCGTGAATATGTACTTCAAACTCTTATGATACGTGTATACATCACAATGGTTTGCAATAAGAAAATGTCTCCAGGTCTTGAGTGCATGCACTACGGCTGCTAACTCCAAATCATGTGTGGCATAATTCAACTCATGAGGTCGAAGCTGACGTGAGGCATATGAAACAACTTTTCCATCTTGCATAAGTACGCCTCCAAGTCCCTCGCGAGAAGCGTCACAATATACTTGGAAATCCTTGCGTATATCCAGAAGAATTAGCATGGGGGTTGTAACTAAACGTATCTTCAACTCCTGAAAACTGGCCTCACATTCTTCGGTCCATTTGAACTTGGTGTCCTTCTTCCATAACTCCGTCATGGGCTTCGCAATCTTGGAAAAATTCTCAATGAATCTCCGATAGTATCCTGCGAGTCCAAGAAAACTACGTATCTCTCCAACTGAGGTGGGTGCCAACCACTCAGTGACAGACTGAACTTTGGAAGGGTCTACTGCTATACCTTCTCCTGATATAACATGTCCAAGAAATCCAACTTCCTTCAACCAAAACTCACATTTGCTGAACTTGGCATATAACTGATGTTCCCTGATCTCCTCGAGAACTAAGCGCAAATGTTCCTTGTGTTCTTCTTCATTCTTCGAGTATACCAATATATCATCTATGAACACCACGACAAACGTGTCCAAGAATTCCATGAACACCTTATTCATCATGCTCATAAAGTAGGCAGGGGTGTTAGTCAAGCCAAAAGACATGATCGTGTACTCATATATCCCGTACCTTGTGGTAAAGCTGTCTTAGGTATATCCTGTTCTCGGATCTTTAGCTGGTGGTATCTTGATCGAAGATCGATCTTGGAGAATACTTTAGCTCCCTGCAGCTGGTCAAACAAATCATTGATCATCGGTAGTGGGTATTTGTTCTTGATTGTCACCTCATTCAATGCACGATAATCAACAACCATTCTCAAGGATCCATCCTTCTTCTCAACTAAGAGCACTGGGGCTCCCCACGGTGATGAACTTGGTCGAATATAACCTTTCTCCAATAACTCCTTAATCTGCTTCTTAATCTCCTCCAGATCATTTGCAGGCATCCGATACGGTCTCTTAGATATTGGTCCGGTGCCTGGTAACAGCTCTATCAAAAACTCTATGTCTCGATCTGGTGGCATGCCGGGTAGTTCCTCCGAAAATACATCGGGATAATCCTTCACAATTGGCACTTCCTCTTGAACAACTCCCGGGAGTGAATTTACTTGAGTCCTCCTTGGCACATGCCTAGGCACATACTTGGTCCATTTACCTTCTAGGGTGGTGAGGAGAATTGACTTACTAGCACAATCGATGTTTCCTCCATACTTCGATAGCCAGTCCATGCCTAGTATTATATCCAATCCTTGTGATTCCAAAATAATTAGGTCTGGGGGGAAACATGCTGACCAATGGTCAGTGGCAGTCACACCATCGGCTGGCCATATACTCCGCTCCTGGTGAGCTTACTAACATGGGTGACCTAAGGGCTAAGGTTGGTAATTTAAACTTGTCCACAAATCCCCTTGATATGTATGAATGTGATGCACCAGTGTCAAAAAGAACAAGGGCGGTAAATGACTTAATCAAAAACTTACCAATCACTGCGTCAGGCTGATCTTCAACTTCCTCCATGTTGATGTGGTTCACCTGACCTTTGGTGAAGGGATTTGGCTTCTTCACTGAGTTTTCGTTGCCATTTCCATTCTTTGCTTCAGGACACTCGGTGGCGTAATGTCCAGTCTTCCCACACTTGAAACAAGTAATGTGACTTAGATCCTTCTTCGCGAGTGTAGCGGGGTTGGAACGGTTCTGACTAGTGTTTCCTCCATTCCCATTGCCATTCTTAGGGCCACTGTGGTTGTGTGAACTTCCTCCATTGTGAGAATGGCCTCCATGTTTATGATGGGTGTGTCCTCCCGAGTACGGGGTAAAACGAGGCTTCTGCTGGGCTCCAGAGTTGTACTTTCCCTATCCATACTTCCGTTTGCGGTTCTCTATCTGCTGCTGCTTGCCTTCAATCATGAGAGCCCTGTCTACCAGCTCCTGGTAGTTGGTGAATGTTGCCACCATCAACTGCATACTCAGCTCATCATTCATCCCCTCAAGAAACTTCTCCTGCTTCGCGGCATCTGTGGCCACATCATCTGGGGTGTAGCGTGCTAACTTGCTGAACTCATCCACGTACTGCACCACAGTACGATTCCCCTGGCGTAAGTTGCAGAACTCACGCTTCTTCATACTCATAGCTCTAGCTGATACATGTGCAGTGCGGAATGCTTGCTGAAACTGATCCCAAGTGACATTGGCCACGGGAAAGTGGCGGTGTAGTTCTCCCACCATGAGGTTGTAGGTCCATCCAGTTGATGTGCGGCAAAGCGCACCTTCTCAGCATCCGTGCAACCTACGGTGGTCAGCTCCCTTCCAATCTTGTGGAGACAGTCATCGGCAACGATCGGCTCGGTGCTACTAGAGAACACCGGTGGATTCAACCTTAGAAAATGGGCTAAGTTGTCAACTAGGGGTGGTGGCGGTGGGTTGTTATTGTTGTTGTTGTTGCCTTGGTTCTGGACTAGCAACTCCATCAAGGCATTTTGCTGTTGGATCAATTGAGTGAGCTTCGGTGGAAAGGCGAATGCAGGGTCATGTCTCGGAGGCATCTGATAGGTTTAGAGGGGTGAGAACAGAATAGAATGAGGTCTAAAGAGATATTTCACTACCCATATGCACATGAGACAGACACATTCATTTCACACCACTCAATTCAAACAAGATTCATACATTCGATCTAAGCTACCGTTACAAAACCTCGCGGACTATAACTATATACATGGAAGTACTCTAATCATAATATGGTGGTCGACTAGAAATTTTGATCGGTGGAAGACTCCATAATATCTTCTTCAGCTTCGTCTTCATAATCATCATCACTGTCGGGGTCAGAGTTTGTGTCGTCTAGTATGATGTAATCTTCTGAACGAATGTCCACTTCAGGTTCAGGATCCCCCATGAATGTTCCTAGCTTCTTCTTCAGGTCTTCATTCTTCTCTAGTAGTACAGCAATTTCTTCTTCATATCCATTGTGTGTAGACTTGAGTTCTTCCTCCAGCTCCATGTTCCGGGTCATCATCTTCTTCGTGTCTATCATGTTGGCGCACATCTGGTTCTCGTAGCGTTGAATATGCTAGTTCAACTCCTGTATATAGGCTGCAATGGACTTATCCTTCCTTGTGTGAATCATCTTTGATTGCTCATCTCGGCGTCCACATATCTGGTAGATGGTGTCCTTAAGATCCTTGTTGTACACTTCGCCTATGCATCCAATGGCGATGTGGGCAGCCATGCTCTTTCCTAAACTCCATGTTGGTGCATCAAAGGAAAACTCGATGGGCTCGGTAATTGGTGCAAAAGTCCTTCCTGGAACATGAACTTGAATCCTCCAGCGCTCCTCTTCTGGTAAAGTGGCGGTGAAGTTTCTGGCGAAGCTTTGGTATGCTGATGTTCAGGTACCTAGTGACTTCCTTCAAGTGTCGTCCAAAAGGTGTGTTGTCATCCGGTTGAGTGAACTTGTTCCTTGGGTCCGACGTCTATAGAGTAGAAATGGAGAAGAGTTAGAAATGAGTAGAGAAGAGTATCATGTGGATTTTTCCTAGTGATCGTGTCCTACAGTCAGCGTGTGCTCTGATACCATCTTGTAGCGACCCGATCCCAATGGATCATAGTCTCTGTGCTTAAGTGTCATCCCTGGATCGGTATTGCTGACACACACGGTACTCGAGGATTTATTACAGAATTCAATCACGCACTTATTACATTGAGTGTCTTGAAAAGAGTACTTATTACAATAATATGGCTGAAGGCCATCTAAATAAGATAACTACGGAAGCTTCGAAGATAAATGAATCCATCCAACTCCACGGCAAAATTGAGTGCATGACAATGACCTATCGCACTTTACTATTCGTTTGAAAATTCTGCAACATGATACATTGCAGCCGTGTAGGTCAGCACATGGAATATGCTGGCAAGATAACACTATAGAGCAATGAACAGAATAACAACTCTCACTACATGCATATTTGGCTGGTGGAGGCTCTACGGTTACCATTTGCATAAAGCTGATTTTTCCCTACCACAAAGGAATAGATTTTATTGAACTACAAAGTTTATGTCATTATTGAGAAGGTTCCTCCAACTCAATCCCAAAATAATATTAATAACCCAACAAATTCATTAAGTAAAGTGATGAGATCAATCAATAATTCAAATACCAGATACTCAAGATGTCCATAACCGGGGACACGGCTAATCATGATTAGTTTATACACTTTGTAGAGGTTTGCGCACTTTTCCCCACAAGACTTGACCACATCCATGATCGAATGATCGAGACATAGTCTTTCTAAAGCATTAACTCTTTACTCTGGGTAGACACTACCACCTACTTTCCCCTACATCTGTTGGCCTACCACTGAAAGAGGTCACACAACTTACTCAACTATGCCAGAGCCCATAATGGCTTGTGGCTGCACACGGAATTTTCTAAGCATGAATAATATTACGATCCCTTTGAGCCTAGGTTGCATTCCATAGGATGATCACACGGGTACTCCGGGATATCCTAGGACAACACTAGATTGCTCTAGGTGCCCATAACTAATCCACCCAGATGTGTATTAAAGTAGCCACCTTAAGTTTTCCTTAGTTAAATATTAACTCTCACATCTTTCATGAATCTCACATACCAATCCACGTCTACGATCATGGCTAAGCAATATGAGCATAACGTGTAAATCCCGAGGTTGATAAAAAGACAATAAGTTCCTACCTCATCAACTACTTCCCAATCCACATGTTCACAATCCTACTCATGCAATGTTTGAGGGTTGAAACTAATGCATAAAACTGGGTAATAAAGGGATATGATCAAAGTGTTACTTGCCTTTCTGACGATCGAAAAACCCTAGAGATTCGTAGTAGCAAGCCTCGCACTCCGGAAACTCTATCGTGAACAAACAATGGCATACATAAGCACTCAAGCATAAGATGCAAGGGTAAAACCAAAAGAAAATGTCTAAACCAAAAAGTCCAAGTGAAGAGCTTCGATTTGCAAAAAGAGTCAATCGAATCGGAGTTACAAAACTCAAACTACGATCAAAAATGTTCAAATTCAAATCTTCTTGAAACCAAATTTTAAATTTTCAAATCATGTTCACGTTGTTTATCTGGACAGAGGGGATCAAGACGAAGATTTTGGCGTTGGTTTCACTGGATTTGGATAAACGAGCAAAAAGTAGTGAGGTTTTAAAGATCAGAGACTAATCTGTAAGAAAACTAATCACGGATAGGTCCCAGGCTGAAAAATAAAGTGAAAAAGAAAAATCTATCGGACGAACGTCCGCTAACAGAGACTAACGAACGAATTCGTTCACTAACAGAACCAAATGGGCGAACGATCACTAAATAAATTAACCTAATAAATAAACCGATCTAAAAAAATAAAACCGAACTAAATAAAAACCGGGCGGGTTTTAGCAGTTATACCGGTTCGGGGAAAAAATCGGCGGCGGCGGCAAACTTCGACGGGGTTCCGGCAACGCGGGGCGGCGGCGGGGTGGTGCGCCGGCAGCGGCGAGCGGCGGCGGCGCGGACTGGCGGCGGCGGCACGGGGCGGGCGGCGGCAAGCGGCGACGCGGTGCGGGCGGCTCGGGGCGGCGGCGACTTGGGAGGAGGAGGGGCGGCGGGGTCGGCTTATAAAGGGAGGGGGCTGGCCGACTTGGGGAGGGGGTCGGCGGGAGGCGGCTCTGACCCGGACTCCTAGCCGGAGTCCGGCGAGGACACGGGCGATGCGCGAGTGGGGAAGGCGGCGGCGGCTCGGGCCTTGGCCTGGCTTCGACTGGACGGCCCAGTCGGCACGCGCGATTTAAAAAAAATCGCCGCAGAGAGAAAGAAAAAATCCAAAATAAAATAAAATAAAAATCCTAAAATCTCAATAATAATTTTCACGGTCCTCTCCTAATATTTAGGACAAAGTGAATATTTTCTGGGCTAAAATGCAATTTTTCCCTAACTTAACCGAATAAAATTCAAATAAAATATATTTTTATTCAAAATTAAATGTCCATTATTTCCTCGCTGTATTGAAGAAATCATATTATCTTCTCTCATTATTTTGTTTATTTTCAAAAAATTGGAAAAATAATTTTAGATAAAAATCACCTTGATCCAAATTACCAAATTTTGAAAATTCAAAAATGAAATTTTATGAAAACCTCCAACTCTCTTAAATGGTCCTTGAGTTGCTTAAGGCCTCTTGGATCAAAAATGTCCAAATAAATCAAATTCAAAAATGCTCAAATCATGGATGCATATGCTGACCTAATGATTAACATCCAAATTGAAAATTGGGATGTTACATCCAGACACATGGTGTGAACGCTATAGAATGACATTTTGGTGCTTCAACCGGGTTAAGAAGCACCCGTGCGTGTGACGGCAATGGCGGATGGTCTCTCCTCCCGTTCCCGGATCTGCGGCGGCGTGGGCGTCCTGATCCGCGGGGTGCGGCCCTCCCGACGGTGTGGCGGATCCCGGTGGCAGCGGACTCGCGGCAGTGCACGGGTGCCCAGATCCATGGGTGTGGGACTCCCGGCGGCGTGCGGGCTCCCGGTGGCGGGATCGGCCGACGACGGGCTTGGGCGATGGCGTCGGCCGCGCGGTGCCGGATCTCGTCGCTCGTGGCGGATCTCGTCGGGCCTTCATGGAGGGACCTGGGGCGGCGGTTCCGTTAGGCATGGCGACGGCGCCCTCGGCTGGCGTCGTTCGCGGGGGGTGGATGGACGGCGTCTTGACTGCATGGGTGGTGAGTCACCGGTGGATCTCCTCCGCGCTGCTGGCTCTCTCCCGCTGCACTTGGTGGCTTACGATCGCAATCGTCGGTCTCGGTGCGTTTGCGGGGGCTGATAGAGGTGACATCAGACCTGAGGAAACTCTGGATGACTCGTTCATCCCGATGGTGGCGATGACCAGGGTCGTCGTTCTCCTCCTTGCAGGCGCCATCGAGGTCCCTGCCCTCCACCCCAACCCCATGCCCGGGTGAAAACCCTAAATCTCCTTAGATTGGGCGGCAGCGACACTGTGTGTGTTGTACCCTTCTTGGAGGCGCCGCCTGGGGCTTTTGGGTGCTCGGTTTGAGGAACTGCATGCGGAGGGAATGGGACCAGTGGCAACAGGTGGTGTTTCGCGTCGGATGAGCGGCATGGCATCTGGCACGTCGACAACGGCGTGACTCAGCGGCATGGAGAAGCGGGGTCTCGCCGGTGGGCGTGTGATGATGGGCGAGCGCGGGATGGTGGCGTTGTCTGGCGTCGTGGTGGCGTCGACGGCAGCTAGACCGGGCAAGGTAGATGCAGCAATACAACACTGAAGATGGATTGGTGGCAGGTGGCTGTGGCGGCCTCATACCCGGCAGGCGTCCTGGTTGAGGAGTGCGCCGGACTGGTGGGTGCCCCATACCTAGCAGGCGTCCTGGTTGGGACCTCGGGTCTTAGATGTTAAGTTTTGTTGCGAGGTATATTTGATATTAGGCCCAGGCTATCAGCATCCCTACATCAACTGGATAGTAGTAGCGACAGATGTTGCCTAGACGGTGGCTTTAGTCTTACTATTGTATGACTTTGTAAGGTCTTGAGTGAATAATTAATAAAGTAGCTGCATGCATCGTCCAGATCCAGAGGCCGGGGGTCCTCCTCCTTTTCAAAAAAAAAGAAGAAGCAGGCGGCTAGATTTTTTTATGGAAAAAGACCAAGGCCATAGATTAAGTAGCACAAACTCCTACAAAAACTCTTATTGAAAAATGAAAAATACATCCAAATCTTTGAGAGGTGAAAGTTTCTTCCTCCTGCATCCACTAGCGAGGCGCCATAAGAAAAGCTCGTTGCTGCCTTCTGGCCTTTGTCACAACGGAGCAAACCTGTTTAAACCCAAGAGCTTGTAGAAGCACAAGCCAGAAAGTCGTCGATGCAGACCAGAAAATGCCGGCGACTATGATTTGCGTAGCGAATTGCCGCCTCAAAAGAAAAGAAAATTGTCCAAGATGGCACATAAAATGCCCTGGTTTCGGCCAGATACAGTTGGATAAGACAACTCTCACACATTCTCCGTTGAGGCTAAGAATGGCCAATCTTCATCCGTCAGAGCTGGAGCCAAAGAACACAGGACGGCGCGACCAAGATAAACCTATAGAAAAAACACCTGACTTGGAAAACCAGATCTAAGGACACACCATCTGACGATACGAAGAAGCATCACCGGAATAAGGACAAGGGAGGAATATCTCATTCGATGCCAACGGCGCCGTCATCATCTCACCACTGCCGAACTAAAGCTAACACTAAATTCATGTCTAACCCTACCACCACCGAACCGA
Organism: Triticum aestivum; assembly: GCF_018294505.1. Classification (NCBI taxonomy): domain Eukaryota; kingdom Viridiplantae; phylum Streptophyta; class Magnoliopsida; order Poales; family Poaceae; genus Triticum; species Triticum aestivum. The sequence goes on from NC_057806.1 coordinate 185,657,961, forward strand.
AGCCCTAGGGTCCTCAGCCCATCCCACCCGGAACGACAGAGAAGTGGAAAGAGGGCCCTTAGAGCATATATAGCCGTTGGCCCCCCAGGAGGCGCTAAAATCACCCCCTTGGGGCGCACCGGCGAAAACCGTGTGCTGGGGGCGTGATGCCCCCAGTCGCGGCGCCCACGATTTATTTGAAAACCACAAACTAGGCACAAATTCATCCAAACTTCGGCGAGTTCATACATATTTAAAATATTTTACAAAAAGAAAAAAGAAAAAAAGCTACTCGCCGCGGCCCATCGTCGCCCTCGCCGCCCGCCGCCCTTGAAGCTCTACATGCCGAGGAGCCTGTAGAACTGTGTGTAGTCGCCGTCGTCGTCGTCGTCGCCTCCTCCGGGGCCGCCGTCCCTGCTGCACCCCTCCCCAGGTTGGCGCGGCGGGTTGGACGGTCCGGGGGCGTCCCCGTCCTCGTCGCTGTCGAGGATCACCACGCCATGCTCGTCCTCGCGCCCACGCTTGCGGGCGGCTATCTCCTCCAGGGCTCAGCGCTGCCGGACCATCTCGTCGCGGAGGTAGTCGTCACGCGCCCACTTTAGGGCCTCCTCGTCAGAGAAGCCGCGCCGGACTATGGCCTCGTACTCCGCGGGGAGGCCGGGCTCCGCCTTCGGCCTGACGAGGACGAGGCGGCCAGAGGTGGGGGAGGAGTCGGCGATGCGGACGCCGGAGCTGCGGGTGCAGTGGATGACCGGCGTGTCCTGGGGCTCCGGCTTGACGGGGCGGAGGCTGGGAGAGCCGGTCGAGCGGACGGACAAGGAGGAGGACGCACCCGGGTCCATGCGCCTCGCCGTCCACGAGCTCCCATGCCGGCAGGAAAAGGACGGGGGAGCGGGGTACTCCAGCCTGGGCGTGTTGCCGCCCTTGATGTACTCGAGGACGGCCTCCAGCGTGCGGCCGGGCACGCCCCACCATCGGCGGCGGCCTTCGGAGTTGAGCCTCCCGGAAGGCACAACGCCGTTGGTGGCCTCGAGCTGCTCGGCATGGCGGCGGCGGAAGTAGGGCTCCCACAGCGGGCTGTCGGGGACGTACCGTGGGCCTTCCCTCGCCGCCTGCGGCAGAGAGGCGCGGATACGCGCGATCTCCGCACGTCGCGCCGCTCCGGTGGGCGGTGGTGGCACCGGGACCCCGCTGGCGCTGATCCTCCACGCCCCGGGCACCCGCATGCCCGGCGAGACCGGGTACTCGGCTTCATAGAGGAGCCGAGTTTCGTCCTCGTGGAGGTGGCGGCGACCGAAGCCGTTCGCTGCCACGCCATCGCCTGGGAAGCGCTCGGCCATGGTTGAACTGGAACGGCGAGAGGAGAGGGAGGGACGGGGAGGAACGGGGCGTCGGCGATGGAGAGTCGGTGCGTCACCGGCGCGCTGGGGGCGGCTTATATAGGCGGAGGTGCCGCGCGTATGCGTGGCCGCCGTGTTACGCGTGGCGGGCGAGGGACGCGCATCGTCCGGTCTTCACTGCGCTGCCCGTGAGGCATCAATGAAGGAGGCTGACCGGCGCGGCAGCGTGCGACAGTTTTGGCATTGATTCGCCGCGGGAACCGAGGCGATGAGGACGACGAAGCGGCGAGAAGAGCCGAGTCGCTGCCAAGGAGGGCACGCCGACTTTCGCGCCAAAAACGATTCGGTCGGCGCCCCCAGCGTGCCGGGTTCGGCCTAGGTCCGCCGGCGCCAATTTCGGCCTGAGCCGGCAAAAAAAGGCCTTTAAGAACGCGACTGGGTCGATTTTTCGACGCCGGCGGCTGAAATATCGTCTGGGGACCTTGTTGAGGGCGCGGCTGAAGATGCTCTTAGACTCGCTGTGCGTTTTGTTGGTTACAGAACTTGAATTAGAACTGAAAATGCTCAGGTAGCAGGAGGCGATGACCAAATTTACTTATGCTGGTGTTACAATCACTCAACCAGCGTATCACAGGCACCATTATGCTGATGTTACAATCACTCAACCCGCCTATCACAGGCACCAATCAAGTCACCTGTTGGGTCTACACAGGCCGCCACCTGTTTGCTTTCCCAGGATACAAGACACACAAACACGCTCAAGGTACAAGAAGAGACACACTTTGGCACCCTTTCTCTTGTGCTAATTTTTTTTAAATAATACATATTTTTTATTAATTTGCACAAATATTACGCTTAAAAAAAGAATTTCAAAAATAATACACCGTCGGCCCGCTGCGGATCGACTGGGCCTAGTCAGCCCACGGCAGGCCGACTGGGTGCACTCGGCCAGTAGCTGGCCGACAGCTGGCCAGCCTGCGACGTGTCGCGCGCAGATTGGGCAGGCCACGTCGCGAGGGGGAGAGAGGGAGCTGTCGGCGCGGCGGTCACGGGGCGAGCCCCTATCGGCTTACCGCAGGCCTATCGGCTTACCGCGGGCCGATCGGCCAGCTGCGGGCTGACAGGGTGTGGACCCACCTCGCGCGGCACGGCAGGCTCCCTGCCTCTTCTTCCTCCTCCCACGCACGCGAGGGTTCTTCTTCTGTTCTTTCCTTCTCCTCTCTGTACACCAAAATGCCCCCAATTTCTACACCTAAATGAACCATTTATTTGCGGATTTGGCACCGTGAATGGATTCTACTCAGTTAGGGCAACCAAAAGAGACCTCGATCTACTGATGTGGTAGCTCGTGGCGGTCATGGTGAGCATTTAGGTGGAGTTTTTTTTCCAGCTCATTGGTGGAGCTTGTTGCGGCGGTGGAGGTGGAGGTGGTGGTGGAGAAGTTGGGGCAGTGTGGTGGAGGCGGTGGAGGTGAAGCTCCGGCAGTTTGGTGGAGTTTCCCGCTCCGATTCCGGTGATTGAAGGCCGTCATTCGTCGTTCGCACGCACGCTTCAAGGGTATATTTCAACCAACATTTTATTTTCGTAGGTGCTCCGGTAGTATTTGTTAATATGTTTCGATGTGAAATAAATTAGGTGTGTGATTATTGTTAGTTACTCCGGTAGTATACGTAAATATATTTAGATGTTAACTAATTAGTTGTGTAAAAATATTTTAGTTGCTCCGGTAGTATTAGTCAATGAAAAAAATAGCGCGCTACAGAAAATAGCGTCACCCCTGAAATATGCTATTAGCGTGCTATAATGCTCCGGTAGTACATTGATTTATTTTAGCGAGACAATTCTCTATATGCTATAGCGTGCTATTAGCGGCGATATAGCGCTATTTTTTTCAATGGTATTAGTTACTCCGTTAATATTCTGTAATATATAGCTAGCTAATATATAGACATGTCTAATATTTCTTAGTGGGGGTATATTAAGTTGTTGCTTAATACCTGTATTTCGTTGTTGAAAAAAATAGGTGAGCCGAGATGTCCGATGTAGTGAACTTCAGATTTTGCTATGGTCCTGGTACCGTCCAAACAACTGAGATGGGAGCAGATTTGAGTGAATTTACTCATATAGATGTGCCAATGAGCGCACCTCAAACATGGTCTGTCAGTCAGTTGAAAGAATGGATTGCGGCAAGTTTAGGTCTTGATACTGAAACACACACCGTCGGTGTTCATGCATTGTGGACACGGTCAAATTCAATAATTTACTTTTATTTGAGGCCGATAGAGCGAGACTCCGAATGGGTGCGGTGGTTACAAGGTTGTGAACGAAGGGGATGCAATCCTGTTGCTTTAGTGCTTCCCGTCGTGAAGGAGGTCACTGCACATGAAGGCGAGGGTGGCTACGATCCTGGTCATAGCAGTGTAGGGAGGCGGTTATCTATGTCAAATGCTGGAGATGATGGTTATGAACAAGGATAGAGCAGTCAGGTAGAAGGAGGAAATGCTTATGGTTATGAACCAGGGCAGAGTAGTCAGGTAGAAGTAGGAAATGCCGATGGTGATTACAATGGCGAGGTGGACGCTGACGAGGTAGATGGGCACATGCAGGACCAGATGGAAGAAGAAGACACCGATGTTGAAAGGGGTCATGTCGATGATTCTGACGAGTCAGATGAAGAAGAAAATGCAGAGGAGGTCCCGAATCCTGCATCGTGGAATCATGACTTCTCATCTGCAATGACCGTGAATGATGGACATGATTCAGCCTGGCAATATCACCAGAACAATATTGCGACGGGTGCTATGTATCCGAACAAGCAAGCCCTGAAAGATGCAATAATTAACTGGGCAATGTCCACGCAAAGGGTTTTCACAGCTCAGGTGTCTAGTCAGAAATTCCTGACAATGGTATGCAAGAACGCAGATTGTCCCGCCAGGGTGCACGGCTTTCTCCCTAAGTATGGCACAAGTTGGGTGATAAGTGACTTAGTTAATCACAGTTGTCTTATTCCCTGCATCCCTCGGGATCATGCCAACCTTTCATCGACGCTTATTGCTCGGTTGTTTTACGATGAGATAGTGCAGGGCAAAGCTATGGAAGTGAAGGCAGTCCAAACAAAAGTCTTCGCCAGGTTCAAGTACAGAATTTCTTATGGCAAGGCTTGGAGGGCTAAGCATGCGGCGCTTGAGAGGAGATTTGGTTCTTATTTTGATGCATATGACTCTGTTGTCCAGCTCCTCCACACCCTGCAGCAGCGGAATCCAGGCACATATATTGATATCCAAGACATGTTCATGCCAGAGTTCCCAACTGTGAGGGTGTTGCATCGTCTCTTCTTCTCTTTCGGTGTATATCGAAGCTTTCACGCATTGCCAACCGGTGATATATGTTGACGGTACTTTTCTCACAGGCAAGTACAAGGGTCAGATCCTAACAGCCATAGGTCAAGACGGCCAAAATCAAGTCATCCCACTCGCATTTGCTTTTGTGGAGAGTGAGAACACTGAAAGTTGGACATGGTTCTTCAGGCAGTTGAAAATATCAATTGTGAAGGAGAAGCCCAATGTGTGCATCCTTCATGACAGGCATGCAGGTATACTCAGTGCGATAAGGACACTGACAAACCCAGGCCCTGAGGAACAAGTTCCATGGCAGGAATTGCAGAGCCGTTGGTGCATGCGCCATTTGGGGGCTAATTTCTTCTCGCAGTTTAGAAATAAGAATCTGATGAATCTGTTCAAAAAACTCTGCAAGCAGAACCAGCTATGGAGGTACAATTTGATACGCGACAGACTTAATGTGTGCACGCAGAGACACGTGAGGGACAGGAAAGCTGCAAGAGATGCAGCGGTGAGGGACGGGAAAGCTGCAAGAGATGCTTTTCTGCAGTCCTTCTGAAAGTTTCACTCTCCGGCTCCACTACCTTCTTCCACCTTGCATGCAACCTAAGAAGTTCTATACGTACCTCCTCATAGGTCCTTTCAGGCCACCCAGACATACGTAATTCGTGAGCCAACTCATTCATTATGGTGTCACTACCGGTGAGTTCGTCCCATGAAACTATCCTATTATCCATCCTGAAATCGGTAGCTAGCCTCATTAGAGTCCTGCTCATCTCAGGGTGAAAACTACGATCGAAAGGATAATGGGACATCTCAACTACACTACACTGGAATGCTTATCCTCCTGTCTGAAGGAGGTTTTATAGGTAGGGATGAGAAAATGGCGGGAAAGAACGACTGCAGTATGGCGGAAACAGGTGACGGGAAAGAGTTGGCGCGAACATATGACGGGAAACGGGTGGCGGAAAGAGTTGGCGCGAACATATGGCGGGAAAGAGTTGGCGCGAACATATGGCGAGAAAGAGTTGACGCGAACATATGGCGGAAAACGGGTGGCGGGAAAAAGTTGGCGCAAACATATGGCGGAAAAATATTACGGGCAAAGGGTTGCACGAAATACGTCATAGTTTATAAAAAAATCCAATGATCGTTCGGAAAAAAAATGGTGGCATGCACCGGTCAGCCCACAGCAGGCCAATTAGTCCCTGTCGACGCACAACAGCTGGCCAATTAGTCGTTGTCGGCCCACAGCTGGCCAATTAGGCCCTGTCGGCCCACTACTGGCCGACTGGACCTGAACTAGTGGCCGACAGGCCAATCGGCCAACAGCAAGCCGATAGGGGCCGACTAGGCCCACTCAGCCTGCTGCGGGCCGACGGTGTATTATTTTCAAAAAATATTTTTTTGAGCGTAATATTTGTGCAAATTAATAAAAAAATGTATTATTTAAAAAAAATAGCTTCTCTTATACTCCCTCCGTCCCATAATATAAGACGTTTTAACAATCTATGTTAGCTTGCAAAAACGACCTATATTATGGGACAGGGAGTACTTATTTCTTCTCAACGCAAATGAAGTGGGTACATAGCATAGTTATGCCCTCTCAGTAAATTCCAAAGATGATTACCAGAGTCAAGAAACATGTAAATTTGTTGAAAACGCATCATTTCATGGACATAAATGAAAAATAGCACAAGGTTCCTACAGAAAGCTGTAGATGAGCCTTTTCTAAACTAACTATTGCATGGTAGATAACACTATCACACAAAATATTTACAGGGAACTACATTTTCTCATACTGCCCCCCAGGAATTACAATCTACTGCAGAGGTAACCAAACCTGGAGATGACACAGAATGCAGCACTGAATGCATCCAATCTTCTCATCACATCAAAAAGTGACATGTATATATATACCACCTAACTGGACCATACATGCACCAGCCCCTGACTGTTGCCAGTGTAGATCTCGTTCCTGTCCTCGTCGTAGAACAGTGCTGTGACATCCTCCAGAGCTTCTGGGATACTACTCCAGATTGAAGGGCTACCATTCTTGCGAGGGGCTATACTAAGGGCAGGATCATTCGCTGCAATCTTGGCAATGCACTTGCCAGTCATAATGTCGCTCATGTTGATGGATCCAATTGAAGAAGCTGCATGTGCATCACTTGAGTTAAGATAATTTTCCATAACTAGTTGTACAAAACCAAATGAATTTAATCACATTTATTTGGTCATATACCATATCTTATCTTTGTATAACTGCCCAATATATTGATATTAGCAATCCGTAGATGACAGAGCATACATGCAAGTACAACTTGCCACTGTGGGCAGACTATCCAAATGACAGGAAGTAGTTGGACACAAATAATGCAATTTAATTGTTGGAGAAGAAATTAGGGTGCACCTGTACCGTCATCAGCCGCTGCATCGGATTTACAGTAGGATATAATCAGATCCTGGTCGGTTGTAATGTAAATATTGTTGGTACTACAATCTTGATGCCATAGCAAATGGTCCTCAAACGATGTAACAAGCTCTCCTCGGAAATTCCATACAGCAACTGTTCTGTTTCGGAATGTCAAGAAGAGATTGTTCTCATACAGAAAAATGAATGCTGACGGGGTCATAAACTTCTCAATACTGATTTCAATTAGCTCAGAACTTCGTACCTTCATGAAGAAGAAGCTATTAGGCTTACAAAACAGTAAAAGTTACAAGATAAGTATAATAAACTGATGTATCGTGCCATACATCAAGTATCTGAAGGTTCTCGTCTTCTTGCTTCACAAGGAGCTTCTCATTGAATTGCTCGATAAAATCAATTTTCTTGCCGCGGTGCAACAAGTGCTTGAATAATTTGAGTGGCTTTCCATCTTCAATAGATAATATCCTCAAAGGAACATAACTTGGCGTTCGATCATATATTAAGAGCATAATTCCTGGACTGAAAGGAGAAATCAAAGGAATAACTTGACATGGTTCGAATATGAAAACGAAAAATATAATAAACAAGGAAAAGGGTGCAGACCTAATCTTTATCTCCTGCACATTGGTATCAGGTATTGAATATAGAAAGGAATAGTTCTTCAGATCAAAAACCTTGTAGATACTGCCAGAAAAAGTATGACCATTACAACAGTAAACATTGTTTAGTGCACATTATAATGTGACAAATGTTTAAGAAGGCATACCCATCCTGGGCCGAGTAAGTGAGTACTTTTCCATTTACATCATCAAACTCAACAAAGCCAGGCCACTTTAGAGATTCCGATTCAAAAAGAGGAAACCCAGCATCTAATTGGTCCCTCCTTATATACCTGAAAGAACGCATATATATTGAACATATAAGAACTTTAGTAAGTTAACTGTATTCAATGAAAATAGCGACATTATCATGAAAAAGTAAAAAAAAACTAAATATGCAATTGCATAACTTGTAAATATAGAAAATCACAGGTAACAGTAAAATATACTCCCTCCGTTCCTAAATATTTGTCTTTCTAGAGATTTCAACAAGTGACTACATACGGAGCAAAATGAGTGTATTCACACTCTAAAATATGTCTACATACATCCGTATGTTGTAGTCTGTTTGAAATGTCTAGAAAGACAAATATTTAGGAACGGAGGGAATATATAAGAGTGTTTCTTGACAAGTTACAGATTAAGGCATTAGCATATGCTCTTACTCGATTGGGGTTGTTCTGCACTTCAATGTGCTAAAATGGTCTGATGCATAAACTGAGACAGTAATAAGTGAATCGTTGTTCTTGTTGTAGAACAAACTCCGGATCACTTCGTCCGGGCTTAAATTCAAGAAGGATAACCGCTTATTTGTTACTGCAGAAGCAAAAACACAATGCAAGAGGTCAAATAACATCACTGGTCTTCATCACTGCCTGTCAAATACAGACACGTTTTACAGGAGGTGCAAATACCTACCTCGACTAAAAGCAGCACAAAGCCCAGAGTGAGCAAGAGCAAATATAATATCTTTTGCTGCGACGATCTCAATAATTTTGGATCTTTTTTTGAGAAACTGTAGCTTCACAAATAGGTGAGCATCATGATCATATGTGTCAAACTCTTCCTGCACCAAATATATATTAATAATGTCAGTCTACTCATATTTAGATGATTCATATTAAGAGGAACATGTAATGTAGTTTTTTCTCAATTAAGAACCCCATACAGGACGAGCAATTATACATACTGGAAGCTATTTATGATGTCGCTTTACTCTTATTTAGATGATTCATATTAAGAGGAAAATATAATGTAATTTTTCCCAAATAAGAATAACATAAAAGGTGAGCAATTGTACATAGTGGAAGTCTTAGTACTCCCTCTGTTCATAAATATAAGATGTTTTGGATATTTGAATATGGACTACATACTGACTGAAATGAGTGAACAAACACATTAAAACATAAGTTTGTGAACAAACATATATCCGATTCAGAAAAAAGTTCAGAACATCTTATATTTGTGAAGGGAGTAGCAGATTACATATAGACACAAGTTGTACACCTTAGCTGAAATTTCGCTAGCTAAATATGTAACGATATGCCCATTTTGGGTCTTCTACTACAAAAACCGAAGTTGAGGAAAAAACAATAGAACCACTAATTCAGCAAATAAGGAATCAGGATCCAGCAGGTCAGCACTGAGTTATCTTGAGCATTATAACTATCACATGGAAGTGACACAGTTTAAGCTTATCTAACGTACTCCTTCTGTCCCATAATGTAAGACATTCCTTGACACTAGTGTAGTGTCAAAAAACGTATTACATTATGGGACGGAGGGAGTGGAAAATAGCCACGTCGAGAAGTATCTATATCTATATCTATACCAATATAAAAAGACCCAAAGGGGCAGATCCAATTGATCTCGGCCATCAAACTAAGTCAATCCAACGACCTACACTGCTCCAATGGCGAGCGTTAAACGTGTTTAACGTGCAATTAATATCATACCAAATATTGCACTAATCACAAAATTAACACACAAATAATAGCATACCTAATATCTGCGTGCAATTAATATATTGTCTAAATATTAACGTGCAACGCGTGCAGTTAATATATTGCCTAAATATTAACGTGCGTTGCACGTGTGCATTTACTAGTAATCACAAATGCTTCGAGGCTCAAATCCAGTCTTCTGCAAGTAACAAGCTATTTAAGCTAGCTTATTAAGGCTGCAAAATACCCCCAAAACATATGCTTTTCAACAAGCAACAGAAAATTGTATGAGCATCTCCAAACAGACTTGCCTAATCTGAGCCCCTATATGTCCGCGTACACACCCGGTCAGTGTCCGGGTGACCGGGTGTGTCCGTTTCGAACACTGATTTGTCCGTGCACGCAGCGGTGTCCCCCCAAATTGTCAGGGCACATGCATATGATTGGTGGGGATGGAGAAAGAGAAAAGAAAGAAAAAAGTGGTCCAGGGTGGTCCAGGTTCGACATGGCGGGCTGTCCTGGCACGCCCAGACGCCCTCATTTCCTCCTCACATATGGACTGGATTTGAGGTTCGCGGACAGCTCAGACATACGAGGATGATTTATGAGGTCTGGTTGGGTAGCCTTTTTCCTTCTTTCTCTTGTCCGAGCACTATCCAGGCTGTCCACCCGGACATATGAGGAGGATTTGAGGTCCCCGGTTGGAGATGCTCTAACCAGGTCAACGAAGGTGGCAAACTGAGTCAGCTCGAGTGACTTGAAGCAGTCTCCAGACTCCAGCTATTCAAAATTTTGTGTGGTGTGTTATTGTGCATAGTTGCACTGGCAGATGCAAGTTCAACCAGTAATGGCTACATAGGATAAGGTGCCCTGTTCAATTCTTCTCTAGTATAACCCATACACATAGGCGTGACCCGGACATGTACTTCAGCGGTGTACGATCCCTCTTTTTTAGGCCATTTTTCCTTTCCTCCAATATAATATAATTAGAGGTACTTCTTATTTTGGAAAGAAAGTAAACACTCTAAATGCATATGGTTAAAATGGTATAATATAATTAGTGGTACTCCCTCCGATCCAAATTAATTGACGCACACTTAGTACAACTTTACACACACTTATTATAACCATACACACTTTGTATACTTTAGTACAAAGTTGTACTAAGTGTGCTTTAATTAATTTGGATAGGAGGGGGTACTTCTTTTTTGGCAGTTCAATTAAAACTGCCAAAACATCTTATATTTAGAAACAGGGGTAGTAGTTCGCGTCGGAATATTGGTTCCGAAAATACAGACATCACTACTTAGTAAAAAAGTTGCTTCAGTATTATATGTGCAGTTAGATAGGATGGCCCTGGCGAACACCATTGTTTCCATTCAGGACCCTCATCACTTTGGTGCTGTGGGAGGTATAGAAGCATAGGAATGCCATCATCTTTGACGGTGCCCTGCCGTCATTCCAGGAGGTCATACGTCGGATTGATTTGGAGGAGCGTGTTTGGCAATCGGCCGGGATCCTTAAGGGTGATCGCGCGAATTTCCTCGCGGCCATAGCGGTGGGTGTATCCAGAGTAGTTGGATGTAGGGCGTGTGTGGAATGGTAGCCGGCGGGCTACCGTGTAACAATCCCACTCTGGCGGCAGGGTTTCTTCTGTAACCCTTTCCTACCCCTTTAATATATGATACGCACTCTCGTGAGTATTGAGATAGTTGGAACTTGGAAGGTCCTTTTAAAACGATTTCATGAAATGCCATTTTAAACCATCTGGTTCACTTATTGAATAACCCGTAGCATAATACCAAAGATCCAATCCTAACAGGGGACGCCACAACTCAATTCAGTAGCCATAACCCAGATACTGGCAATTCAATTATCTGAAATGGAACTCCGCATGCCAGAAGTAACAGTCTCAACGCTGCCTACACAATACAGAACCCTCGGAACAACCCTCAAGATCTGACATTTTTCCGTATGAACTCAACGAACTTCGGTCCCGAAAACCAAAACTTCTGCCGGATCACAACCTTAAAGTTAACGCAAAAGAAAGTCACCCTCAAGCAAAACTCCCCATCAATTTTGCCTCCCAAACCATTCACGGCGCCACAAAACGATGGCTTCGCCTCTTCAATTACGACCAACGAGAAGCCAAACCATAGAGATCCGGAGACCACCGGCCACACCATCCCCAAAAATGCGCAGGGGGACGCCGCGGTTGGTAGCTTACCTGGAGCTGCATGTTCCGGAACCGCTCAGGCACGGCGGCCGCGGCGCCGCCGCCGCGCGCGGCGAGCTGCCGCCCCCCGATCTCGCGGCGCTGCAGCTTGGCCGCGGAGTTGATGAGTGGGGCGTCCATGCGCCGCTTCCGCTCGCCCCCGGTGCCACCGCCCGGCCCGGCCCTGTCCGCTCCATCGCCGCCCCGCCGGCGTGCCGTCACCCGGAGCCGCACCCGCAGCAGCGACCTCTTGGGGCCGTCCATCCTCCTGCCCTCCTCGCAACTCGCGCGCGCGCGGGGCTAGGGTTTGGACGCCGACGCGGTGCTTTGGTTAGGAGGGGTTGGGGAATTCGGCTTGTGTCGGGTCGGGAGGAGAGGGAGAGAATAGCTTCTTTCTTTTTTTGAGTAGTAGGGAGAGAATAGCTTCTTTCTTTTTTTGAGTAGTAGGGAGAGAATAGCTTTTTCTTTTTTTGAGTAGTAGGGAGAGAATAGCTTTTTTTTTTAGGAAAGTAGGGACTAGGGAGAGAATAGCTGGGAGGGGCGGCTCCGTGGTGCGCTGTTTACACCGGCCGATGGACCAGAGCTACAGTGAACAGCTGTTTGCGTTAGAATATAACTATTAGAATGCCCGTGCTTTGCTACGGGCACAAAAGAAATATAGATGAGTCCAAGAGCATAAGTTGTGGTCATCTTTTATCTTCTTCACGAAGATGTTGTCCCTTAACTTTTCTACATATACAGGTAATATATATTTTTAGATATATACCAAGATTGTGGGAAGACATAAGGTAATATTTCATATCTCGTTTCTTTCCATTTCCTCCATATTCACCATCGCAACAAGACGTGACATCATGTGCATTCTCCCGCAAAAAAAATTAAAAAAATGTTAATTCTCCCTAGCTGCCTCCTATTTTCTGACAAACCTTGGACCTCACCTCCGACCTTGCTATCACATAGTCATCTCTCTTCTTTTTCATTGTTCATATCCTTTCCATCAACGGATGATAGTACATTACATTTAGTTGAAATATATTGCCCATCTCTCTTCATTAGTTCAAACTTTTGAATAAGTTGGCTGAAGCATGAATCAATATGGTATCCAAGTCAAGAGGTCTTTTGAGTTCAAGACCCCACCAACGCAGTATTAAAATAGAAGATCCTACGTTCTACATCGATCACACATCTAAGCACTAAATAAGCCTAAATGTGATAGTGCATTACATTTAGTTGAAATATATTGTCCATCTCGCTTCATCAGTTCTGATTTTTTGATGAGTTGGCTGGAGCATGAATTCAATAAACACCTCACGTTAATATTCTCTCATTGTCACATACATTTGAAAACAGTGACGATTGTCATGGTGGGCGATGTTTTTGTCGATAATCTCAAGACCAACTGGCTCAGTATCTTGGAGGTGCTCATATGGGTAGAGTGTGCATGCATGCATTCATAAGGATGAGTGTGTGTACCTGTTTGTAAACATCGGCGTTTGTACTGTGTGTGTTTTAACTTCAGAATACACAAGAATTATATCACAAGCACAAGTGTCAAGATATAACAACATGATGGTTTTCAAATTAAGGAGTTCTGTGAATATACATTTCTTGCCAAAGGAAACAGGAATATACATAGCAACTGATGAATAAAGTCATATGGAGGATATAGTGCACCCCCTCCTCCCATGTAAAATTCAACATGTTAATTGCTTTGCATCCATTTTATAAACCAAGCCTTGCTTTAGTTGATGCCACCTAACAAGAGAATAGGCAAACATATGTACATGATTACACAATACATTAATTTCAGTGGTATTTTTTAATATGTTCGATGCTAAGCTAGTATATTATCAGATCAACAAACAAAACTTCAACATTCATTAAGAAACTCGGGTAGGTGACGTCTAAATATTTTACCAACTTCAACAAGATGGAAAACAAATAGCAAGAAATATATGCACAATACAAAAGTGTCTCTTACCATGACAACACCCAATATAAATTAAAAATACGAAAAGGTTGTTACAGTAGTACTAGTACTTACAACAAGAATTGTATGTTTCCTAAGCAAACTGCAACTTTCTGGAATAAATGTTTCTTGACATTCAATGTTCATTTTAGAATCCACGTAAAGTGTTGTGGAATAATTGTTTCTTGAAAGTCAACTTTCTGTATAGCATAATTTCTTATGCATGAGAGATAAATAATGCACAAATATAGAACCATAAGATAGTTGGAAGCCTGCTACTGTAAATTGGTGAAACTATGAGCCAGCAACAGAATAACATGGAAAGCAAGTATGAGAAATATGAAACTGCTATTCCTCTGTACAAAGCCAATACGAATTCCAGCCCATGCTATTAGTGAATCCTGTTGACCATGAAGAAGCTAAATGGAAAAATACTACTTTTATATAATAGAAAATAGACCGCAAGAAGACATGAAATAACAAAGAAAAGCAAAAAAAAGTTTAGAAGGTTGAACCTAATGCTAGCACCATGGTAATAAACCCATGTCTACAAAGGAACATTAGCATTCAAATGTGAGAGCTCAGTAGCTTGTCATGTCTATATTTTGTTGCACTTGTATCTGATTTGAAATTTAAAGAATTATGATGAGAAACTCACGTAGAACTGCAGTATAATCTTTTGAATAAACATTGTCAATTATCTAAGAGTGCTAACATTTAAACTCATTCAAAATGTTGGCAAATGGGATGAGAAATGTAATACCCGAGATAATACATTATAAGGCTACAACAAGTGCCCTCCAATTTTTAGGAAGCTCTCCACTATATGTGTAGCAATGAACCAGCCTCAAAACCCATTATAGACTACCAGATAGATATTTGTTTCTTCAATTTCTAACAAACATATAAAATATTAATTGAGAAGCACTCCTGCTTACTACACAGTGATTCATAACATCAAAGTGCAGGAACAAACTTGATTTTGTTGAACTGATAAAATTCACCTTGTTCTTCTTCACCAAAGTCTTCCCCAAGATTTTTCATCTAGTCTTCTTTCCCATATATATTTTTTCTTCAGAAAGGAGGCCTACCTAGGCGTCTTTCCCATATCTGCACAAGTCATGCTTAGAGCTGGTCCTTGTGAAGCACTAACCTACCTTGGCTCAACGCCAATGTGCATCAGCCTATCAAAAGCATAGGTGTAAGAATCATCCATGTACTCTGCATAAACAAGGGAAAAATCGTATGAGCTTTGATGCTTCACTATATTATAGTTTAGCAGAAGAGATAAACGGGCGGAAGTCTGGATGTATAGTAGTGGGGAAGCTGAGGTTACCTGGATTACCGATCAAAGGTGCCTTCCATTTGCCCTTGTGGTTCAGGTTCCTAAATTTTTGAATGCACAAAAACTTATGCCAGAAGTTGGATGCCCGAGGTATCCTATGCCATTTGGGGCGATGGAATTTCGAGTAACTGCTTGTTGAATTGATGATATTGCCGGGCATTGAATTAACTGAATCAGAGTGACTCTAAAGATAGGGCACGATAGAATCACAAAGCATAGAAAAAGTAGATAAGTTTGTGTGAGATACTCACAGTCAATAATTTAGAAGCTTCTACATTACTAAAAAATGCACTACATAGATATTATAGTTGTATCCACTATTCTCTTAACGGGCATAAATTGTAGCAAACTAAGCCAACATAATCCGCCTGTAATACTTAACCAGTGTCCAACATCCATGAGTAACAAAACCAAGTATTAATGTTGATCACTTACAAAAGAAATGGGCCACAATCACAAGATAAATGACATGGAAAAGGTCAACCGAACCTTTAAAAGTGGGAACTGTAGCGTCAGTCCAATTCCGCTGCCATGGCACAATTTTTGTTGCACCTAGTGCCACCCAAAGTTTGTCCTAATTTCTATTGCTAGTATATAAGTTCTAAAGTATTTTACTAACAAACAAAAAGGTGGGAAAAATGTGAATCTGCAAATTACGAGGACAAAAAAAAAATCAAAAGTCCAAACGGATGTGTTAAGATCAGTTTATACGTGCAGCCAAATGTTACAAAGCTAGCTTACATGAGTTTAATCCACCAGAATCGAGAAGATGCACAAAATGTCGGGAAACGAATTACAAACACTACCATTTTAAAGAACAAAATGTAAACGTAGTCCAGCCTTTCAGTGAATACTGAAGCAGAAAATAGAAATATTTATGAATCTGTAACACCCCGGATGTAACTTTCCCTATTTGTACTCCAACTCTTGTCGTTTCCGGCGTTAAGTTATATTTATTTCTCGGGTTCGGGTCTTTGTCTCCGTGTGTTATTTTCGTTTTCATGCATCTCATATCATGTCATGATGTGCATTGCATTTGCATACGTGTTCGTCTCATGCATTCGAGCTTTTTCCCCGTTGTCCGTTTTGCATTCCGGCGCTTCGTTCTCCTCCGGTGGTCATTTCTAGCTTTATTTCGTGTGTGGGGATTAAACATTTCCGGATTGGACCGAGACTTGCCAAGCGGCCTTGGTTTACCATCGGTAGACCGCCTGTCAAGTTTCGTATCATTTGGACTTCGTTTGTTACTCCAACGGTTAACTGAGGGACCAAAAAGGCCTCGTGTGTGTTGCAGCCCAACACCCCTCAAATTTGGCCCAAAACCCACCAAACTCTGCTCCATGTTCTAGAGCGTTCGATCACGATCGCGTGGCCAAAATCCGCACCTCATTTGGACTCTCCTAGCTCCACTTATGCCTATAAATAGCCCCCTCCAAATTCGGATCTTCTTCCCCGTCCAAACTCTAGTCTAAAAAAACGAACCCCGCCGCCCGCTCCTCTCCGCCTCCAGCGCCGCCGCCTTCTCCAACGTCGGTGGCCGGCGCCACCGCGAGCCGCCCCGCCGCCATCAACTCCGGGCCGGCCGCCCAAGCCCGACGCCACCGCGGGTCGCCGCTGCCGCCGCGCGGGTCGCCGCCCCCGCCGCCAGCTCCCTCCTCCGGCAACGAGCTCCGGCCACCGCGACCCCTCTCCCCGGCGAGCTCCTTCCGACTCCGGCGCGAACAGGAATTCCGGCGACCTCGAATTCCGCGTCGGTGAATAGTGCATGAACAGTGATTCCAGATCTAGATCCGGTTGACTTCTCTCCCCCGAACCCTAATTTTTTATGCCTACTTTGACCGCGCATAACTTTGCATCCGTAGCTCCGATTTGGGCATATAATATATCAAAATCTTCGCCTCGATGAGTACATCATTTCATTCCATTGCATCATTTTCATTTGAGTTCATCTTGATGCCCAAAATGCTGTTAGAAGGAGGCTTCGTGAGTTAATTGTTAGATCTACTAGTTCATCTTAGACTTGTCATTTTTGCCATGATTATTGTGTCCATGCTATGCCTGTGAGTCCTTCATATGTTTTGTTAAGCATTTTGTCTTCTTTCCAGAGGTGCAACCCATGCATTTTTAGGATGTGTGTGGTGACTTGTGCAAGCTTGCAAAGTGAGGCACCCGGGAAATCTGTTTTCAGAGACTTAGTTGTTTTCACTAAGTCTGGGATATTTTAGTTCATGATGCCATATGTTTAGCTTGTTTCCTAGTGATCCGTGCCTCTTTTGAGGATGATCAGTAAGGGAATTTTGTTATTCATGTTATGCTCTATCCATCCATGTCTTTGTTTGCAATTATGGAGCACCATAGCTTGAGTCAATCGAGCTCTACTTTTGCTTCGTGGTGAATCTGGGCAGATCGTCAACTCGTTTGCGATTTTGCCGGTGTTGTTGTAGTTGATCCGTGCATGCTATGCCATTGTTCTTGCCATGTCTAGCTTGTATTTTGTGCCTTCTTAATGGATGTATGCTTGCCTTGCTGTGACTTGCACCATGGTGAGTGCATCGAGCTCGTTTACATGCCTTCGTGAGTTATATTTCAGCATGTCTCAGTTTTCAATAAGTCTGAAAACTGATTGTGTTTTAGCTATGTTCGCGTGCCCGTTAATATATTTTGTGATCCCTTTTTGGCCCCAGGTCACTTTGGGACTTTTGTTAAGCTTGTTGAGTAGCTCCATGCCATGTTCTTACTTGTCATGTTCAGGTCATGTATCATGTTGTTTTGCTGCTCCGAAGAGAGCATCGTGATCTGAAATTTCAGACTAGTGTTAATTTCACTAAGTCTGGAATCTGTTTTGCATTTGCGTTTTTTTTTCATGCTTGTTTGAACCTCTTAATGGATGAATTGGCCGTGGCTCAGTGCTAGTCTTTTGTTAAGCGTTTTGTGTGCATCCCTGACATGTATTTTGTTGTCATGTTTGGTGGCTGTAGCATGTTCGTTGCATTGCGTTTAGATGCCTACTTGCTGTAAATTGCAGACCGGTGTCATATCTTAAAACGCTTGCCATTTCCAAACCGTAACTCCGATTCCAATGATCTTTATATCGTTTTCAAGCGATTTCATCCCCTCTTTCCAGTGGCACGCTTGGAATTCCAAGTTGAGGCCAGGTTCATGCATTTCCTGTCATATCTTGCATTTTGCATCCCGCATCGCATCCCGCATAGCATATCATCATTTCATCCTATTGCTTGGTCTTGCACGTGGTTGATTGTATCCTTGTTGCTTGTTTGTCTTGTTGGGTAGAGCCGGGAGACGAGTTCGCTACCGAGGAGCCCGTTGAGTTTGCTTGTGAGGATCCAGTCAACTCTGACAACTGTGCAGGCAAGATGATCATACCCTCGAAATCACTACTATCTTTGCTATGCTAGTTTGCTCGCTCTTGCTATGCCAATGCTACGATGCCTACCTTTTGCTTGTCAGCCTCCTAATTGCCATGTCAACCTCTAACCCACCTTGTCCTAGCAAACCGTTGATTGGCTATGTTACCGCTTTGCTCAGCCCCTCTTATAGCGTTGCTAGTTGCATGTGAAGTTTGGAGGCCGTTCCTTGTTGGAACATCTCTTATTTACTTGTTGGGGATATCATTATATTGCTCTGTTATCTTAATGCATCTATATACTGGGTAAAGGGTGGAAGGCTCGGCCTCTCGCCTAGTGTTTTGTTCCACTCTTGCCGCCCTAGTTTCCGTCATATCGGTGTTATGTTCCCGGATTTGGCGTTCCTTACGCGGTTGGGTTATAATGGGAACCCCTTGATAGTTCGCCTTGATTAAAGCTTTTCCAGCAATGCCCAACATTGGTTTTACCATTTTTCACCTAGCCTTTTCTTTCCCTTGGGTTCTGCAGACTCGAGGGTCATCTTATTTTACCCCCCGTGCCAGTGCTCCTCTGAGTGTTGGTCCAAACTAGAGTCCTGTGCAGCGCCCCCTCGGGGAAACTCGAGGTTTGGTTTTAGTTGTATGGAGCGCTCATCTGAGTGTGCCCTGAGAAAGAGATATGTGCAGCTCCTATCGGGATTTGTCGGTACATTCGGGCGGTGTTGCTGGTCTTGTTTTATCCTGTCGAATTGTCTTGTTGTACCGGGTTACCGAGTCTGATCGGTGTGTCTCGGGTGGAGGTCTATTCCTTCGTTGACTGTGAGAGCTTGTCATGGGCTAAGTTGGGACCCCCCTGCAGGGATTGAACTTTCGAAAGCCGTGCCCGCGGTTATGGGCAGATGGGAATTTGTTAATGTCCGGTTGTAGATAACTTGAACCTTAATTAATTAAAATGAATCAACTGAGTGTGTACCGTGATGGCCTCTTCTCGGCGGAGTCCGGGAAGTGGACACGGTGTTGGAGTTATGCTTGCGCAGGTTGTTCTTATAGCTTCTCGCTCGTGCTTTGCCTCCTCTTCTCGCTCTCTTTTGCGTATAAGATAGCCACCACATATGCTAGTCGCTTGCTGCAGCTCCACATATATTTGTCTTATCCATTCCTATAAGCTTAAATAGTCTTGATCGCGAGGGTACGAGATTGCTGAGTCCCCGTGGCTCACAGATACTATAATTCCAGTTGCAGGACCAGGTGATTTCGCTCCAGGTGACGAGTACGAGCTCAAGTGGGAGTTCGACGAGGACTCTCAGCGATATTATGTTTCTTTTCCCAATGATCAGTAGTGGTGCCTAGTTGGGGTTTGATTCAGGGCCTTGTCGCATGTTGGGTTCTTTTCTATTTTGGCGCCGTAGTCGGGCCATGAGTGTTTGTTTGATGGATGTTATTTATGTACTCTGATGTGACGTGGCGAGTGTAAGCCGACTATGTATCTCCCCCTTTTATTACATATTACATGGGATGTTGTAATGATTGCCTGACTTGCGACATTGCTTTCAATGCGGTTATGTCTCTAAGTCGTGCCTCGACATGTGGGAGCTATAGCCGCATCGAGGGCGTTACAAGTTGGTAATCAGAGCCTTCCCCGACCTTAGGAGCCCCATTGCTTGATCATTTTTAGCAGCCGAGTTGTGTCTAGAAAAATGTTTTGAGTCTTTAGGAATTATATATCGGAGAGCTTAGGAATTCTTTTTACTTCCCAGTCTCCTCATCGCTCTGGTAAGGCATCCTGACGTAGAGTTTTGACTCTTCTCTTCTCAAATTTCACTAAAAAAATTTAGGATCACGCGAGTATCTTGGATTTGTTCCGATGGCTTATGATGAGAATACTGTCTTGGTGCCTCCTGTCAGGGGTTTAGTGGAAGTGTCCCGGGGAGTTGAGCTCTGAGGTGTTGTCATCATAATTTTATCGTTGCAATTCTGGAATACTTGAGATATGTTCGCCGACATCGAAAATCTCTTTTATGCAGTTCGTTGGTGAGATAACCTCGACGCCACCCAGTACTGGGGCGGGAGTTCGGGAGTATCGCCATAACTTGTATAACGGATGCTTTTCGAAGGTTGAGGTAGATGGTTTCCGAAGTTTTCTTGGTTATGTGTTGAAGGATGGATACAGCTGGATGTAGGTATTGCTAGTTTGGGTGAGATATTATGCTTCCCCTGTATCCCCAACACCTGATTGCATAACCGGAAAAGTTCGGGAGTTTCATAGGTGGGAATTCTAGTAGCTCTAGTTCTTCTTCCACGGATATTGGTTTGAGATTGGGATTTCTTACCGATTATTCGTTCTTGATCCGTACCTTGTTGATTTATTTCTCTACCTTAATTCTTCGTGGCTTCTCAATTTATGGATATTTGACCATTTGAAGAGGAATGCATTCATTCATTTTGTTCGGATGTGAAGACTATATGTTGCAATTTTCATTCCGTTGGATTCAGCTTCAATATTTATCTGTCAATGTGCTAACGGTGGTCAACCTCTTCAGGATGGCTCCCGCTAAGAGCACCAGTCAGAACCAGAATCAAGATCCGCCACCGCCTCCACCTCCTCCAGAGGCATGGCAAGCTGTGATGGCCGCAACCAATGCAAACACTCAGCTGATCATGCAAATTCTCCAAGAGCGCAATCAAGGCAGTCAAGGGAATCAAGGCAGCAATCAGAGTCACTTTGCTACACTCAACCAGTTCCTTGCTAATGGGCCAAAGACTTTCAGCAATTGTGTTGAGGCAACCGATGCTGACGATTGGCTTGTGGATCTGTGTAAGCATTTCGAGTGCAGCAACGTCAGGCCTGAGGACTTTGTGAAGTTCGCTTCCTTCCAACTCAAAGATCAAGCTGCAGAATGGTTCCAGCAGTACAAGGATTCCAGAGGTGGACGTGTTATCACTTGGGATGATTTCCGTCGAGATTTCCGAGCTCATCACATTCCACAGAGCGTGGTTGAAAGCAAGCGTGAGGAATTCCGCAATCTGAAGCAAGGTTCTTTGTCTGTCTATGACTACAACAAATTGTTCCAGAAGCTTGCCCGCTTTGCCAAGCAGGACGTGCCTGATGAGAAGAGCATGATATATCAGTTCAGGGGTGGTCTCAGAGAAGATATTCAGCTCGCTCTTGTTCTCTTTGAGCCCTTGAGATACGATGAGTTCTACAACATGGCACTGAAGCAAGAGGCTGCTCAGTTGAGGTGTGATGCTTCCAGGAAGCGAGTCAGAGATGTTACTCCTTCTTCCTCTACTCAAGTGGCCAAGCAGCAGAAGTTTTGGCTTCCTCCTCCTCCGTTCCGTTAGCTGTATCAGCAGAAGAGCAAAGGTGGCAATGGTTCTTCCCACCCACCCAACCCTGGCTTTCAGAACAAGACTTCGTCTCAAGCTCCAAGATCGAGTGCTCCGTATCACCGGCCGCTTTCAGAGGTCACGTGCAACAAGTGCCAACAGAAGGGTCACTATGCCAACAAGTGTTTCAACCAGAGGCGTCTTCCTCCTCCTCCTCCTGTCAGATCGGCAAGTACAGCTGTGGTCAAGCATAACCCCAAGCATGCCAAGGTCAATATGGTGAATGCAGCTCAGGCAGAGGACTCGTCAGATGTGATCATGGGTAACCTTCCTGTTAATGATATTCCTGCAAAAGTTCTTTTTGACACGGGTGCATCGCATTGCTTCATTTCCAAACCTTTTGCATCAAAGTATGAGTGTGATTATCAGTATCTGCAAAGTTCCTTGCAAATTGTGTCACCGGGCAAGCAGATGACAGCTAACACCTGCGTCCCTGAGGTTACTATCACATTGGGTGACTACAAGTTCCTTTCTTCCCCAATTGTTCTCGGTAACTCCGATATTGATCTTATTCTCGGGATGGATTGGCTTTCTAAGCACAAGGCTCAGCTTGATTGTGTTGCCAGGCAGATTCAATTGACTCATTCGTCTGAGGATGTAATTGTCTTTGCCGCTCGGGATAATACTATCCGTCTGTTTTCTCTCAATGAGAAGGGTGAATTGGATGCCATCTCTCAAATTCCAGTCGTTTGCGAATATCAAGACGTCTTTCCAGAAGAGCTCCCAGGAATGCCTCCGCACTGGCCAGTTGAATTCGTTATTGAACTTGAACCTGGCACGGAACCTGTGTGCAAACGTCCTTACAAGCTCGGACCTGAAGAGTTGAAGGAGCTGAAGAAGCAACTCGATGAGCAAGAAAGATTGGGTCTCATCCGGCCTAGTACTTCTCCGTGGGGTTGTGGTGTTCTTTTTGTGAAGAAGAAGGATGGAACGGACCGACTTTGTGTTGATTACCGTCCAGTGAACAAGAAGACCATCAAGAACAAATACCCACTTCCCAACATCAATGAGCTGTTCGAACAACTCAAAGGTGCCCAAGTATTCTCCAAGCTTGACCTCTGTATGGGTTATCACCAGATTCGCATTCGTGAAGAAGATATTCCCAAGACAGCATTCAGAACAAGCTTTGGTTCATATGAATACACTGTCATGTCTTTTGGCCTCGCCAACGCTCCTCCGACGTTCTCTCGCATGATGAACTTCATCTTCAACGCCTACACCAATGACTTCGTTTTGGTCTATCTCGACGACATTCTGGTTTTCTCCAAGAACAAGGAAGATCATGCCAAGCACTTGCGTTTGGTTCTCGATAAGCTCAGGGAACATCAGTTCTACGCCAAGTTCTCCAAGTGTGAATTTTGGCTCGATGAGGTTCTTTATCTTGGTCATATCATCTCTACCAAGGGCATTTCCATGAATCCCGAGAAGGTATCCGCAATTGTGAATTGGGAACCTCCTCAGAACATAAAGCAACTCCGAAGTTTTCTCGGTCTCGCAAGCTATTGCCGAAGATTCGTTCAAAACTTTTCTAAGATTGCGAAGCCTCTCTCAAATCTTCTTCAGAAGCACGTCAAG
This sequence comes from Triticum aestivum, assembly GCF_018294505.1. Classification (NCBI taxonomy): domain Eukaryota; kingdom Viridiplantae; phylum Streptophyta; class Magnoliopsida; order Poales; family Poaceae; genus Triticum; species Triticum aestivum. Next base: position 185,681,449 of record NC_057806.1, read on the forward strand.
TATGTTTGGTCTCCAGAGTGTGATATTGCTTTCAACACTTTGAAAGAGAAGTTGATCACTGCTCCAGTTCTGACTCCGCCTTATGAATCCAAGCCGTACGAGGTCTTTTGTGATGCCTCTCTCCAAGGTCTTGGCGCAGTTTTGATGCAAGAGAAGAAAGTTGTTGCTTATACATCTCGCCAGTTGAAGCCTAATGAGAAGAACTACCCCACTCATGATATCAAGTTGGCAGCAGTTGTGCATGCTCTTTTGACTTGGAGACATCTTCTATTGGGAAGAAAAGTGGACATTTTCACTGATCACAAGAGCCTCAAGTACATCTTCACTCAGCCTAATCTCAACCTAAGGCAAACTCGATGGGTTGAAATGATTCAAGAGTATAATCCGAGTATTGAGTATACTCCAGGCAAGGCCAATGTGATTGCTGACGCTTTGAGCAGAAAGGCCTACTGCAACAGTCTGATTCTCAAGCCTTATCAACCCGAGCTTCGTGAGGCTTTCCGCAAGCTTAATCTGCAAGTTGTTCCTCAAGGTTTCCTCGCCAACCTTCAAATCTCTCCTACCTTAGAAGACCAGATTCGCCAAGCCCAGCTTCTTGATGCTATGGTGAAAAAGGTGAAGATTGGGATTGCCAAGAGTCAGTCCAAGTACAAGTGCTACCGCCTTGATGACAAGGACACTCTCTTCTTCGAGGATCGTATTGTTGTGCCCAAAGGTGAACTTCGTAAAGTGATCATGAACGAGGCTCACAATTCTCTCCTCTCCATCCACCCTGGGAGCACGAAGATGTATCAGGACCTTAAGCAAGCTTATTGGTGGACTCGAATGAAGCGCGAGATCGCTCAATTCGTGAATGAATGTGATGTCTACAGAAGAGTGAAGGCAGAACACCAAAGGCCAGCTGGTCTCCTCCAACCTCTTGCCATTCCAGAATGGAAGTTTGACCACATTGAAATGGACTTCGTGACTGGGTTTCCAAAGTCCAAGCGTGGCAATGATGCTATATTTGTTGTCATCGACAAGCTCACCAAAGTGGCTCACTTTCTGCCTATCAAAGAGTCGATCACTGCAGCTCAATTGGCGGAACTCTATACCTCTCGCATTGTCTCTCTGCACGGTATTCCTCAAGTGATCTCTTCAGACCGTGGCAGCATCTTTACCTCGAAGTTTTGGGATTCTTTTCAGAAGGCCATGGGCACCAACATCCACTTCAGCACTGCTTTCCATCCTCAAACAAGCGGTCAAGTCGAGCGTGTCAACCAGATTCTTGAAGATATGCTCAGGGCTTGTGTGATCTCCTTCGGCATGAAGTGGGAGGATTGTCTTCCTTATGCTGAATTCTCCTATAACAACAGTTTTCAAGCAAGTTCGGGCAAGGCCCCATTTGAAATTCTGTATGGCAGGAAGTGTCGTACCCCTCTCAACTGGTCTGAAACCGGTGAACGTCAGCTTTTGGGTAATGACTTAATCACAGAAGCAGAAGAAATGTGCAAAGTCATTCGTGATAACCTCAAAGCAGCCCTATCCCGCCAGAAGAGCTACTATGATAGTAAGCACCGTGATTTGGCTTTCGAGATCGGAGATCATGTTTACCTCCGTGTCTCTCCTATGAAAGGTACTCGTCGCTTCGGTATCAAAGGGAAGCTTGCCCCTAGATACGTGGGACCTTTCAAGATTGTCAGCAAGAGAGGCGACCTCGCCTATCAACTCGAGCTTCCTTCAAACTTTGCAAATGTTCATGATGTGTTCCACGTCTCTCAGCTTCGAAAGTGCTTCAAGACTCCTGACCGCACTGTCAACTTCGAGGACATTGAGCTCCAAGAAGATCTCTCCTATCATGAGCACCCAGTTGCTATTCTTGAAGAGACTGAACGTAAGACTCGCAACAAGTCAATCAAATTCCTCAAAGTCAAGTGGTCTCACCATTCCGACCGTGAAGCTACCTGGGAACGCGAGGATCACCTCCATTCTGAGTACCCGGAGTTCTTTCAGTCCTAGATCTCGGGACGAGATCTTTTCGTAGTGGTGGAGTGTTGTAACACCCCGGATGTAACTTTCCCTATTTGTACTCCAACTCTTGCCGTTTTCGGCGTTAAGTTATATTTATTTCTCGGGTTCGGGTCTTTGTCTCCATGTGTTGTTTTCGTCTTCATGCATCTCATATCATGTCATCATGTGCATTGCATTTGCATACGTGTTCGTCTCATGCATTCGAGCTTTTTCCCCGTTGTCCGTTTTGCATTCCGGCGCTTCGTTCTCCTCCGGTGGTCATTTCTAGCTTTCTTTCGTGTGTGGGGATTAAACATTTCCGGATTGGACCGAGCGGCCTTGGTTTACCACCGGTAGACCGCCTGTCAAGTTTCGTATCATTTGGACTTTGTTTGTTACTCCAACGGTTAACCGAGGGACCAAAAAGGCCTCGTGTGTGTTGCAGCCCAACACCCCTCAAATTTGGCCCAAAACCCACCAAACTCTGCTCCATGTTCTAGAGCGTTCGATCACGATCGCGTGGCCAAAAACCGCACCTCATTTGGACTCTCCTAGCTCCACTTATGCCTATAAATAGCCCCCTCCAAATTCGGATCTTCTTCCCCGTCCAAACCCTAGTCTAAAAAAAACGAACCCCGCCGCCCGCTCCTCTCCGCCTCCAGCGCCGCCGCCTTCTCCAACGCCGGTGGCCGGTGCCACCATGAGCCGCCCCGCCGCCGTCAACTCCGGGCCGGCCGCCCAAGCCCGACGCCACCGCGGGCCGCCGCCGCCGCCGCGCGGGTCGCCGCCCCCGCCGCCCGCTCCCTCCTCCGGCGACGAGCTCCGGCCACCGCGACCCCTCTCCCCGGTGAGCTCCCTCCGACTCCGGCGCGAACAGGAATTCCGGCGACCTCGAAGTCCGCGTCGGTGAATAGTGCATGAACAGTGATTCCAGATCTAGATCCGGTTGACTTCTCTCCCCCGAACCATAATTTTTTATGCCTACTTTGACCGCCCGTAACTTTGCATCCGTAGCTCCGATTTGGGAATATAATATATCAAAATCTTCGCCTCGATGAGTACATCATTTCATTCCATTGCATCATTTTCATTTGAGTTCATCTTGATGCCCAAAATGCTGTTAGAAGGAGGCTTCATGAGTTAATTGTCAGATCTGCTAGTTCATCTTAGACTTTTGTCATTTTTGCCATGATTATTGTGTCCATGCTATGCCTGTGAGTCCTTCATATGTTTTGTTAAGCATTTTGTCTTCTTTCCAGCGGTGCAACCCATACATTTTTAGGATGTGTGTGGTGACTTGTGCAAGCTTGCAAAGTGAGGCACCCGAGAAATCTGTTTTCAGAGACTTAGTTGTTTTCACTAAGTCTGGGATATTTTAGTTCATGATGCCATATGTTCATGCCAGGTTGTTTTCACTAAGTCTGGGATATTTTAGTTGTTTTCACTAAGTCTGGGATATTTCATCCCCTCTTTCCAGTGGCACCCTTGGAATTCCAAGTTGAGGCCAGGTTCATGCATTTCCTGTCATATCTTGCATTTTGCATCCCGCATCGCATCCCGCATAGCATATCATCATTTCATCCTATTGCTTGGTCTTGCACGTGGTTGATTGTATCCTTGTTGCTTGTTTGTCTTGTTGGGTAGAGCCGGGAGACGAGTTCGCTACCGAGGAGCCCGTTGAGTTTGCTTGTGAGGATCCAGTCAACTCTGACAATTGTGCAGGCAAGATGATCATACCCTCGAAATCACTACTATCTTTGCTATGCTAGTTTGCTCGCTCTTGCTATGCCAATGCTATGATGCCTACCTTTTGCTTGTCAGCCTCCTAATTGCCATGTCAACCTCTAACCCACCTTGTCCTAGCAAACCGTTGATTGGCTATGTTACCGCTTTGCTCAGCCCCTCTTATAGCGTTGCTAGTTGCAGGTGAAGTTTGGAGGCCGTTCCTTGTTGGAACATCTCTTATTTACTTGTTGGGGATATCATTATATTGCTCTGTTATCTTAATGCATCTATATACTGGGTAAAGGGTGGAAGGCTCGGCCTCTCGCCTAGTGTTTTGTTCCACTCTTGCCGCCCTAGTTTCCGTCATATCGGTGTTATGTTCCCGGATTTGGCGTTCCTTACACGGTTGGGTTATAATGGGAACCCCTTGATAGTTCGCCTTGATTAAAGCTTTTCCAGCAATGCCCAACATTGGTTTTACCATTTTTCACCTAGCCTTTTCTTTCCCTTGGGTTCTGCAGACTCAAGGGTCATCTTATTTTACCCCTCGGGCCAGTGCTCCTCTGAGTGTTGGTCCAAACTAGAGTCCTGTGCAGCGCCCCCTCGGGGAAACTCGAGGTTTGGTTTTAGTTGTATGGAGCGCTCATCTGAGTGTGCCCTGAGAAAGAGATATGTGCAGCTCCTATTGGGATTTGTCGGTACATTCGGGCGGTGTTGCTGGTCTTGTTTTATCCTGTCGAATTGTCTTGTTGTACCGGGTTACCGAGTCTGATCGGTGTGTCTCGGGTGGAGGTCTATTCCTTCGTTGACCGTGAGAGCTTGTCATGGGCTAAGTTGGGACCCCCCTGCAGGGATTGAACTTTCGAAAGCCGTGCCCGCGGTTATGGGCAGATGGGAATTTGTTAATGTCCGGTTGTAGATAACTTGAACCTTAATTAATTTTAATGAATCAACTGAGTGTGTACCGTGATGGCCTCTTCTCGGCGGAGTCCGGGAAGTGGACACGGTGTTGGAGTTATGCTTGCGTAGGTTGTTCTTATAGCTTCTCGCTCGTGCTTTGCCTCCTCTTCTCGCTCTCTTTTGCGTATAAGATAGCCACCACATATGCTAGTCGCTTGCTGCAGCTCCACATATATTTGTCTTATCCATTCCTATAAGCTTAAATAGTCTTGATCGCGAGGGTGCGAGATTGCTGAGTCCCTGTGGCTCACAGGTACTATAATTCCAGATGCAGGACCAGGTGATTTCGCTCCAGGTGACGAGTACGAGCTCAAGTGGGAGTTCGACGAGGACTCTCAGCGATATTATGTTTCTTTTCTCGATGATCAGTAGTGGTGCCTAGTTGGGGTTTGATTCAGGGCCTTGTCGCATGTTGGGTTCTTTTCTATTTTGGCGCCGTAGTCGGGCCATGAGTGTTTGTTTGATGGATGTTATTTATGTACTCTGATGTGACGTGGCGAGTGTAAGCCGACTATGTATCTCCCCCTTTTATTACATATTACATGGGATGTTGTAATGATTGCCTAACTTGCGACATTGCTTTCAATGCGGTTATGTCTCTAAGTCGTGCCTCGAGACGTGGGAGCTATAGCCGCATCGAGGGTGTTACAGAATCTCCAGAACAAACAAAATAACACAGAGTGGAAGCTTAGAAAGATATAGTAATGCCTCGCCAGCGTCACCTTCAAAGTTGCATATGTTACACCCAGACACACATAATGACACAAAAGAATTATGCTGGAATTTAATGTTCGGGCTAGAAGTAATTTGTTTCCATTTTATTGTACCCAGATTCTGTTGGTTACTTTTCCTACTGAATTTATCCTGCATATAAATAAGGGTTACTGAATCGTTGGAACCTAATCATTGTCGGTACCAAATTTTTGAACCATACTCCTAAAACAAGTAGTACCGATTGTTCCGCATAATGCATATAAGGTGTGTCAGTGTATATCCGTGGCTCCCTGCTCCAAGTACCCCATCGGTGAATCTTATGGCCGAAAGGTGACCGTGTGAAGCGATGGCGTCTGGTCGTAGGCGTCTGCTCATGTTTCTATCCATATAAATGTCAAAATGTCAAACCAGATGTGTGTGCTAGAAGATTGTTCCTAATTCAATATAAATGGATAATTTTTTACTGTTGCCCTTTATTTCTTGAAGACCAGTCAGTCTAGTTTTCCCTAGGTTCTGAAATCGCTGCATGGGCCCTCAACTTCTTCAGGTTCGGCTCTTGTGCAGATACAGTTAGCCTTTGCACTACAAATTTATTAGCAAAACATATGTTTCCTACATAGAACATAAAGCTAGCCAATCTCACCGAGAAATCATAGTGCCCTGCCTGAAGTTCCTGAAGCTCATGTATGCCAAAGATGTAACTCCGTTGTTGTCTGAGCTTCCACTGGGCAATGTGTAGACAACTCTAAGCTTCATTTCCTCAATCATCATATCAGCATCCTTATTGAATTGAAGAATACATATATATATATGGAATATAGTTGGTGGAATGCTAATCATCCAGAGCCTGATGACATTGACAACACAACACTAAATCATAGAAACCGGTGAAATTCCATAAATATCTTGAAGAAAGATCGATTCATAAACTTAGGTGGATGGAATAGAACACATATGTGTGTGCTCGTCTCATACTGCTGGGTGGATGGGATAAAATCGCCATGGACACTCTCTCATTGGACAGCATCTCTACTAAATAGGGAATAATTATCTCTATCAATAAGCAAAAGCAAACAACTGAAACAAGATAACTATATCACTTCAGTCCTTACATTGAGACGCCAATTTGATCACAGAAGACCATCTGTAAAAATGCAGAACAACATGGGCCTAGGCCTCAATTCGGCGACCCAACTTCAATTTTGAAAGCCTGCAAGCAAGCGAGAGATAAGAGTGAGCACAGTAATCTGAAATCAAATGAGAGAGTGTCAGTATTGTCGTCATGCTCCCCTGCTCAGGCCATCTCGGTGCAGCCACATCCCGTTCAGAAAATGTTCGATAAATGAATTGAATTTATTATATATGCTTTCATGTAATCACCAATTTTTTTAGTTATAAAATAATAGATTGACTTGGGATTTCCAAACATGTTGGTGTCAAATGTATATTTACTCACTTAACATTGAACTATACAATATTGTGTATAGGATATACTGTACTCAGGCATGTAAATACGATAACTTTTTCATGCATCATTCATACGAAGCTCATTCTCACTTTTCTCATTCATACGAAGCTCATTTGTTCTCCTTCTTTATTTGTATCAGAATTTCTGAATTTAATGATGTTGTCAGTTCTGACCAATTTGTTCAATGCACATAACATTTAATCAACCAGCACCATTAGCCATTTTGTGAAAAAACTAATTAAATAGAACCATGCACTACCCGAAACTACATGATGCCAGTGTCCTTACCTTTGTTGCTTGCAAGAATGCATACTAAAACATGGGGCAAAATCGTAGCTCTAATCATGGCAGTCCTTGTTAGTTGTCGTTAATCTACATCTCATAGAAATATTATTTGCTGAAGACAATCTCAACATACAAATCTGAAGAGTTTTATTAAAACTCAGCTAGATGCCTTTCCCAAAATAGTACTCAATTCATCCCAAAATAAGTATCGCTGGTTGAGTTCAACTTTAGTATTTTGAGATGGATGGAGTAGTATTTTATATGAAGAGAATTATATAGGTTCCACACTTACAAAGATTGGTAGGCATAAATATGAGTACTATCCATGGAAGTCATATTCAGTACTTCGATGGAGAATATCAGTATCATCTTTAGAAGAATTTAGCACCATGTCTAATTTAATTACACGGACACCTATTTGCAGAGCCATGATGATGGGAACGTCACTGCAGTCACTGATTAGCTGATTGCTAGTAAAATATGAGTACTGCGGTGTAACGAAATAGTGGGACAATGGTGCATTCATGTCATGGCGGACCTGGTAACATGAGATTTACATCAAAATTAAGAGCAAAGCTTGTAACAGCAGATTGTTCCTAGGAAAATAAATAAACAAATAGAGCAAATAACCAAATTCAAACCAGGTACCATTTCAGTAAAATCTGCAAAATGATCCTACAAAGCATTGCAGCAAATTTGTTGAGCTACCTCAAGGAATCTAAAAATGCCAAGACCGGAAGATCGACACTTACTATATCAGGCGCTTCCTTATCATCCCATCCATGATAATCTGAACAACCGAGCTTCAGAAGTTCATAAGTATCTGCTAGATCGCTCAATCCTGTATTCCTGTTGTAGGGCAAAATCAACAGTTAATTGCATTAAGGTTTCAGATACAATAGATAGATATGTAAGATGCATCATTATGGTGTACATAGATGAAGCATTATAAGATGATGACACTGTTCGTACCAGATAGTTCCCATCGCTTTCACAGTTTCCCATCTCTACCCATGTTTCTATGCATTTTGGATCATCATCTGTAGAAAACGAAGTCTTGAATATCAGTTTTTTTGCCACCACATGGTACTTCCTAAAATTAGGTGGTTGCTTACTGTCAACAAAACAAGATTTTATGTTAGAAATAATAAGGGCATGTACTGTTTAATACAGATTTTGCGCAGTCAGACTTCTAATCCTATTGGTGACTATAGACAAAGATAAGATACGAGGTAAACAACTAAACACACACCCTTGGGAACATACATGGAAGAGATTCAGGATTGTGTTTCCAGTAACGGTATACCTCTGGCCATCGTGTTTCTAGTACCGGTGTGTGCCTCTGGCCATCGACACGAAGAGGTGCAGGAAGCGGAGGGCCTCGACATCAAGCCCCAGCCCGTCAACGTCGCGACGCTCAGCGAGCAGGCACATATGCGTTCATGCATCCTCGCCTCCCTGCCGCGGTCGAGCGTCGCCAAACGGCCCCACACAAGCTTTGACTCCATGAGTTACATGCTCCTCTTCCCGTGACGAGCGCCGCCTGCCTGTCCCCTAGATCCAGCCTCGACGTGACAACGTCGAGCTTCACCGCCTCCGATTCCTACGAGCACGAAGCCGAGGGCTCCAGGAAGAGGCCGGAAGAGGATAGGTGTAGCGGAAGAAAACCTGAGCGAGCTGTGGGAGGGAGGAGGGGAGAAGGGACCACGATCTCGCTCGGGCAAGGAAAGCGATAATTGGGGAAGGATATATTCTGTAGTTATTGCGAGGATTGTGCGAGAGGATTTCTTGGGCTACGTAAAAGTGTGTGGGAGGGAGCGAAGGTGGAGCTAAGTATGGAAAGAGATCGGTGGCTTCGACGGTTGTATTTTTTTCCGAGCGGAGCTAAGTATGGAAGGAGATCGCTGGGAGAAATAAATCGGAGAGGGAGGTGATTTGTTTGGAAGGTGATCTCCTGTATATGGTATTATTTTTGAATTCTTAATTACCAAATATTTACATGATTGAATTAAATCGACACCTGCCAAAGCAAGCACGAATAAATGGAAGGAGTATCAGACACGATTCGGTTTTAAGTGTGAAGAAGAAAAAATTAACGTGGGAGTGGTGGTGGGAGGTGAGACGAAAATAAACCGGACGAAAAAAAACCAGACGAAAGTGGGAGGACTATTCAACCAACTCGTCCATTAGGAGTAGAGATCTCTATTCCTAATGAAGCAGTTGGTAGTCTGTTACTCTGGTTTTATTTTTGTCCGGTTTTATTTCTTCTCACCTTCCACCATCCCGTACTACTGATTTTCATCTACATATCTACATATCGACAAAAAACCGGATCGACGCTCTGTACGGAACGAGGACCCGACCCGATTCGCTCCTTGTTTCCCATGTCCGTCCTGGATCACGAGAACGCCACCGCCGCCGCTGCCGCCTCACATACGTCGCCCGTGGCGGATCACGAACAACACCGTCGCGGATCAGCAAGCCGCCGCCGCCGCCTCCTCAGGTACCCACGCACCACGATCCTGTCGTGGGCCAGCAAGACACTGCCACCGCCGCCGCCACACACGATCCCGTCCCGGGTCAGCAAGACACCGCCGCCGCCGCCAACTCGGGTACCCACACACCACGATCTTCTCGTGGATCAGCAAGACACCGCCGCCGCCGCCACCTCGAGTAGCCACACGCCACGGACCTCCAACGACGGCGGCTACGGCGGCAAGCAGTTTAGGGCGTCTTCACTGATCAGTTTTCAACCTTACTTTCTTAAAGGTACGTACGCTCATGATCTCTTAAAGATCACGCAACGCTACAGAAGACAATTGTCGCCAGATGGAGCCATATACAACAGAGCCATATACGATGGAGCCACCAGATGGAGCCATATACAATGGAGCCATATGAATAAATGTTCCCCATGTTCCCATTTCGAACACGAAAAATACAATGTTGTCATTTCTTCCCCATGTTCCTAGTTGGCACGCCAAATATACATGGCAAGCCAATTGTTCAGTATACATACCACATCAATACTAATGCTGTTGAAAAATGATAGATACGAATGGGAAATGCAAATAGCAAGGCGCCGGAAGAGAAAAGGGGGTCAGATGTGCATGTACCCCCTCTTGCTGACCTACATTCACAAGGGAGCCAAGGTAAGTTAGAATAACATAAATGAGTCAGATGTCAAGGGTGCCCAACAATCATTGTATCTCACTAATGTGTTGCAGGCCATAATGTCGACGGAAATGTTGATGAATACAACCCAGCAATCATTCCCGTAGCTGACAATGTTGACAATTATCAAATGACTCCAGGTATTGGAGTGTGTAAATAACCCTATCCGTTGCATCATATGGTTTTAACACAAGGAAACAGATGGAACTGGCATGCCACGGTTAGAGCAGGACGAGCTTGCAAACCTAACCAAACACCCTCTTTCTGAGATAACAATTATTGATCAGCTTGGGCATGCGAGTTTACGTACATGGGTTCCACGATCTTCTCGCGGATCAGCAAGACACCGCCACCACCGCCTCGAGTAGCCACACGCCACGGACCTCCGACGACGGCGGCTACAGCGGCAAGCAGTTCAGGGCATCTTCACTGATCAGTTTTCATCCTTGCTTTCTTAAAGGTACGTACGCTCATGATCTCTTAAAGATCACGCAACGCTACAGAAGATAATTGTCACCAGATGGAGCCATATACAACAGAGCCATATACGATGGATCCACCAGATGGAGCCATATACAATGGAGCCATATGAATAAATGTTCCCCATGTTCCCAGTTCGAACACCAAAAATACAATGTTGTCATTTCTTCCCCATGTTCCCAGCTGGCACGCCAAAAATACATGGCAAGCCAATTGTTAAGTATACATACCACATCAATACTAATGCTGTTGAAAAATGATAGGCACGAATGGGAAATGCAAATAGCAAGGCGCCGGAAGAGAAAAAGGGGTCAGATGTGCCTGTACCCCCTCTTGTTGACCTACATTCACAAGGGAGCCAAGGTAAGTTAGAATAACATAAATGAGTCAGATGTCAAGGGTGCCCAACAATCATTGTATCTCGCTAATGTGTTGCAGGCCATAATGTCGACGGAAATGTTGATGAATACAACCCAGCAATCATTCCCGTAGCTGACAATGTTGACAATTATCAAATGACTCCAGGTATTGGAGTGTGTAAATAACCCTATCTGTTGTATCATATGGTTTTAACACAAGGAAACAGATGGAACTGGCATGCCACGGTTAGAGCAGGACGAGCTTGCAAACCTAACCAAACACCCTCTTTCTGAGATAACAATTGTTGATCAGCCTGGGCATGCGAGTTTACGTATGTGGGTTCCATATTTAATCGCACTATCTACCCTATTCGGTTAGCAGGAAACTGCCTCATTCTGTACTGGTTTTGTTATGTAGACAACCCATCAGTCTCCTTCTGTAGCCCTGATGTTGCTTTGTTCCCTGGTCCGAGTACTCTCACAGATATTTGTGCCTGCGGCCTTGCAGGAAGTTCATTTGGTATGATCCGACATGTGCATCATGGACAGTGATCAAACGTCTCTATGAATGTACATGTTGACTAATTCTCATCTAGATTTGTTGTTTATACATCGTGCAGACAATAATGTGCCTTCGTTCCCGGATAGGAGTACTCTTGCATCACTTTATGCCACAGGTCATGCAGAAGGCTCAAGTGGTGTGAGCCGATATGCCTTTCATATGGCCAGATTTGTGCTTAAAGGGATGCATGTTCATGTATTAGCCTAATGGACATATTTTCTTTTGTTCATGCAGCCAGAGAATCTACCCGCAATGATGTGTGTCTTAATGCCCTTGGTTGTGGTAGTTCAGAGCTTGTGACATCGTCTACCCCAACATGTGATGTATACCCAACTCATTCCCAGACAACATGTGTTGTTGTGAATGACCAAGTGAGTTATAGCATATCAGTCGACAAAAGGGAGTAGAGAAACACACGAAGGCGAGCAACTTATCGAAAGAAAAAGGATGAACAGGTCAAGCTCCAAAATGAAAAGCAGACTGTTTCCCGACCCCCTCTTGGTGATATCACTAATATTGATCAGCCTTCCGGTTCCATGTCAGGTACGGGTGTTTAAAGTTATGAGCTTACGACGGTGACAAACCAAATTTGGGAATCAAATATTAGAATACGCACTTTTAGCTTCGACTTACAATAATCGATTCAATACGAAGTAAAAAAGTGGAGTTTGAAATATGAACGATCAAGAAATGTCATATATCGGAACGCTTAGAAAAACATCTACTGTGTTAGAAAGACGTAAATGGATTAAAAAAATTAAATTAAATTTACCAGCACTCAAAGACAGAAAGTAGCTTTTCTAACAAAATAACAGAAATTTGCAAGAAGGTGAATAATATGATAGATGGTTCTCCATTTGTGTGAAAAATAAATAAATCTGGAGTATGATACATTAACTATCACAATGTTAGTAGCAAACGTTGATATGAAATAGATGTATAGTGCCCAAGATGGCGAAAATGGCAAACGAAGACCGAGCTCCATGGAGCCCTTTATTTGAAAACTTTAAAATCCAAACTTTTCTGTTTCAAAAAATTCTGAAAATAAATAGACATATACCTAGATACATAATGTACATGTGTGCAAATTTTTAGGTCGAAATACATCAAAATGTGAGCTGCACAAAAAAGACAAATCCGAGGCCTTTTAGCATATGTACTGTTCATCTATAAAGTCCATGATTTTGGTTTTTTTGTGCAGCTCGCAATTCAAGGTATTTCATCCTGAAATTTTTCACACATACACTTTACATCCTTGCATACATGTGTATTTTTTTCAGAATTTTTTGAAACTGAAATTTATGAATTTTGAATGATTCAAAATAAAGGGCTCCATGGAGCTCGGTCTCCAAAATGCCCTATTCCCAAGATGGGTATATTATCAATTGGGCCAAGTTCTCCATTGGCACTGCATGTATATATTTTTTTCTCCCGTTGCAATGGCAAAATAGAAGAATTTATGTAAGCGGACTTGCCAATATTCAGAATGCATACGCTTCTAAACTTCTTTAGATTAGCATAAAGAGCAATCAATCATAGTTTTCTAAACTGAAGAATATACTGACACTAATAACTGAATTCTGAAAGAGCATTTTACTTCTACATGCAAGAACAAGTATTAGACGAATTTGATGTTACCTCAGCAGTGAGCTACACATTAGTGTATTTCTTGCCAATAACAGACTTCCAGCACTGAATGACATGGTTGTGTATTTCTTGCCAAAAGTTCCTTTAAAAAACCTGCAAGTAAATGCCACTCAAAATTAGATAATCATTACAAAATACCGTAGGATTTCACATCAACTCACTGTAGTACGAAATACATGCTTGCTAGACAAGAAATATTAGGGCATTTACTAACAAAGTATATATAGAACAAAAAATGGCCGAAGAAAACAGTAGACGGATTGGCTTGGTTTGGGATCTTCATGATTGTTGAGCATTGATGTGTTTTAACCTTATTGTTCAACCAGCCAACCCATCGAACGGGAACTATACATCCCGACCCCCTCTTGGTGATATCACTAATATTGATGAGCCTTCCGCTTCAATGCCAGGTATAGGTGTTTAAAGTTTTAAAATAACAATGATAATATAGATTCATTTATTGTACCCATCGAGCTTGAACTATACATCCTTGTCACATGATGATGCTCCAGAAGATGGGTCCGCATCAACCATTGCTGAATTCAATCATGACAAAGAGTTGGCTAGGAGGCACCGTGCAAGAGATCACAGTAGTAACATGGCTGACGAACGAAGGGATCGGAGAAACGCACATAGGTGGGCATCTTATCGGAAGGAAAAGGAAGAGGGTACGATCAACCTCCAAAACAATAATCGAGTGCAGCGTGAGCGACGAAAGGAACAACGAAACAGCAGGACCCCTGATGAGCAGGGGGAGTCAAGTGCGAAGCGAAAGGCAGACTATGCTAGAAGGAAAAACACCTCGTGTGTTGAATCGATCGCAATGCCACGTCCAGATCTAACTAGCGCATTGTCCAACTCTCCCTCTTTCAATCCTCACGCCAATTGTCCGACTCACACTTCAAACCATCACACAACAATATGGCAGTGAACAGATAGATCTGTATACAACTGTCAAGTTGGCCCCCACATACATTCGCAACACCGAAACCGATGGTAGTTATCCCATCAATGGTCATCTTTCATTTTGTAATCATTCATCGGTTATTTATACCAAATTTGATAATGTTGTAGGTGCATACCTAAGCAGAACTTTAGGTGATGGTGCTGTAGATGGCGACCTCATCGAAATCAATGAGCACCTACAAAGTGCCGACTAGCAAACCAGTGATCCGGTAACAATTGCGGATAATGGAGCTGACGAGCAGAGTCATGAGTCCAGAGCTCGGCGTAGGACAAGAGAGCGAGCTTGCAAGGGAAGTATGGCAGCGATGAAGCGTCAGGAGAAAATTGGCAAGCCAAAAACATGTACGCAGGTGCATGTGGTGAGAGGAATGCTCTGCTAGATCGTCGTAATGAAAGGTTTGCAGGTAGGGTGAATACCCCAACCATCAGGTCCATCTCCATACCGAAAATGAGCTCAACGGGACAACCTACCGTAGTTGAAGCACATGGTGGCTCAACATCATCTAGCATGCCGGAGTACACGATCAGAAGTGAAGGTAACACCCCCATCCTTACTCTCCTTGCATCCCTTGAGACCGAACCCTCATTTTGTGTTGTTTGGCACCCGGGCAGACGACATGGACGCTTACCTCAATGGTCTCATGAATGATAATGTCAATCCTGACGACCTCTTTGACGATGAATATTACCTGTTTGCTGGTGAAGGTATGTACACTCGCTTGAGCGTGATCCACATGTTGGGGGTATCACACTAATTGGAGACATTGTTTGCAGGCTCAGATGCTGATGACTTGGAGCATGACGAATTGGAAGACTCAAGTCACAAAAACTATGTCGACCATGATCCATTTGACTATGTGTACTCAAACCTACCAGCCAACACACACATCTTGAAGCACGCCGCGAATTGCGACCACTGCAAGGCCCAGAAGTTTGTCAGCGAGGCCTCAGGATTCTGTTGTCGCAGTGGGCAGATCGAGCTGAAGCAACCGGAGCCCATCCCGGAGCTCATGAGGCTTTGGTCTAGCACTGATGTAGACTCTAGGCATTTTCGGGAGAACATACGGTTCTTCAACGGACACTTCTCCTTCACAACCCTCGGCATCAGCCTCGATGAAACATACACAAACATGAAGACTGGGGTGTACACGTTTCGGGCGCACGTCACCATCTACCACAATGTTCATTCCTTCGGGCCAACATCCCGTCTAAATCATCTACAGTTGTACTTTTACGACGATGACCCAGGCCTAACCCATCGCAAGGCTGCCACCAAGCAATTAGACCAGGATGTCGTCAGAAAGTTGGTGCACATACTCAGGGAAAACCCATGCTCTCAGCAGTTTAGGAGTTTGGGTGCGCACAGGGACAACCTCGACAATTACAGGATAGACCTCAACACTGACCAGAGACTAGACCAACAAAAGTACAATAGACCTTTGTCATCTAAGGTCGCTGCAATTTGGGTGGAGGGCACTGACCTAGTGAAGAGGTTCGATCGTAGGATTACACTTTGTGGGAACGACAACCAGAGGCACAATATACATGTGACGGCTGGCTCGTATGACCCGCTCTCTTACCCACTCTTCTACCCAAGGGGGGAGCTCAGTTGGCACCCGAAACTACCTAAACGTAATGTCCCCTGGCCGGTTGTGCAACAACCAAGAGGTGGACGTGATGATGATGATGAGGAGGATGCAGGTAATCCTTATGCATATTATGTCGTTTTGATGTATTGTGTAGTTCTCATATGAATTCTAACTTCCACGCTACTCATCCATGTGCAGAGGGGAATAGCAGGTTATGCATCTCCGTGAGAGACTACTACTGTTACATGCTGCATACACGACCTGGGATATTCAATCCCATACTCTGTGGAGCACGATTGCTACAACAATGGGGGGTGGACATTTACATCAAGATTGAGAGTTGTAGGTTGAAATGGTACAGGAAGAACCAGACAAAGATCCGTGACGACCTGTATAAAGGAGTTGTTGATGCAATTACATCCGGGGAGACCTGGGCAAGCGCTGTTGGAGTAAGGATAGTGCTCCCTGGAACGTACCCAGGTGGCGACCGTGACATGAAGCAGAGGCATATGGATGCCATGGCAATTGTCCATACGTACGGGAAGCCTGAAATCTTCTTGACCATGACCTGCAACCCTAACTGGGAAGAGATAACGAATGAGTTGTTTCCTGGTCACACAACGCAAGATCGACCTGATCTTGTGGCTCGTGTGTTCCATGGCAAGCTAGAGGCTATGAAAGAGCTGTTGTTCAAGAAGAATATCATGGGTGTTGTTGTCGCACATGTATACGTAGTCGAGTTCCAGAAGAGGGGCCTCCCCCATGCACACTTTTTGTTGATCATGGATTCTGCCTATAAGCTTGTCGTTCTGGAGCAGTACGACCGACTCATTTCTGCCGAGCTCCCAGACAAGCAGAAGTATCCTGAACTCCACGCCTTGGTGGTGAAACATATGATGCACGGACCATGCGGTGCTCTCAACCCCAAAAATGTGTGCATGCAACAAAATGAGTGCAAGTGCAGATACCCACATCCGTTCAATGAAAACACGGCACAGGGCAAGGACTCATACCCAGTTTATCATTGTCGAGATGATGGTCGGCAAGCTAAGGTCCATGGTAAAATGTTGGACAACAGATGGGTTGTGTCGTATAACCCTTACCTTCTGCGGATGTTCAATTGCCACATCAACGTTGAGGTTTGCTCCAGCATAAAGGCCGTCAAATACCTTTACAAGTACATATACAAGGGCCATGATAGGGCTTCTTTCAGCATCGACCAGCCCGACGCTGATGGTAACATTGATGAGATCAAAAGATACGTAGACGCAAGGTGGGTTACTCCTCCAGAGGTGATGTGGAGGATATTTGGCTTCCCCTTGTGTGCCAATGACCCACCTGTCCTACAGTTGCCTCTTCATCTCCCGAATATGCACAGGGTGGCCTTCAATGAGCAAACTCACTTGACTGACGTAGTCGCCTCTGAGAATGCCTCCAAATCCATGTTGACAGAGTATTTCAAAGCTAACCAAAACCACCCATGGGCTAGGAATATATTGTACAAGGATTTTCCTGGAAGGTTCACCTGGCAGAAGGGTAAGAAGTACTGGAAAGAGCGGGTGGAGCGTTATCAGATAGGTCGAATTGTGTCTGCCAATCCTGCCGAGGGGGAGCGATACTATCTGTGTGTGCTGCTAAACCATGTTGCTGGCAAGACATCCTATGAGGACCTGCTCACCGTGGACGGTAGGCTATGTGAGCTTTAGAGAGGCTGCCGAAAGGTTGGGACTCATTGAGGCAGATAACACGCTCGACGACTGTCTTACCGAGGCGGAGCAGTGGGCGATGCCATGTTCGCTCAGGAGGCTCTTCGCAACAATTTTGGTGCACTGTGAGCCAGGCGACGTGCGTGGTTTATGGGATAGGCACCTCAAGCCTATGTCTGATGACTATCGGCGATCACACACCTGCCCGATTGAGGTGGAACAGATGGTGTTGCTTGACATTAGGGGTATGTTGCAGTCCATGGGCAAAGACATAGCTGATTTCGCTCTTCCATGCATTGACAATGCGTTCAACCCAACTGAGGGCGAGGCCAGAGAAGTGATCGAGGAATCCAACATCAATTTTGACATCAACGACACTAAATTGGCATCGTCGCTAAACTTCGAGCAGAGGGTTGCATATGACGAGATACTAGCTGCTATTGATGGCGGTTGAGGGAGTCCTGGATTAGGGGTTCTCCGGACAGCCGGACTATATCCTTTGGCCGGACTGTTGGACTATGAAGGTACAAGATTGAAGACTTCGTCCCATGTCCGGATGGGACTTTCCTTGGCGTGGAAGGCAAGCTTGGTAATACGGATATGTAGATCTCCTCCATTGTAACCGACTCTGTGTAACCCTAGCCCCCTCCGGTGTCTATATAAACCGGAGGGTTTAGTCCGTAGGACAACATACAATCATACCATAGGCTAGCTTCTAGGGTTTAGCCTCTACGATCTCGTGGTAGATCAACTCTTGTAATACTTATATCATCAAGATCAATCAAGCAGGACGTAGGGTATTACCTCCATCGAGAGGGCCCGAACCTGGGTAAACATCGTGTCCCCTGCCTCCTGTTACCATCCGCCTTAGATGCACAGTTTGGGACCCCCTACCCGAGATCCGCCGGTTTTGACACCAACATTGGTGCTTTCATTGAGAGTTCCACTGTGTCGTCAGCATAAGGCTCGATGGCCCCTTCGATCATTGGTAACGATGCGGTCCAGGGTGAGGTTTTCCTTCCCGGATAGATCTTCGTGTTCGGCGACTTCGCACTGCGGGCCAATTCGCTTGGCCATCTGGAGCAGATCGAGAGCTACGCCCCTGACCATCAGGTCAGGTTCGGAAAGTTAAACTACACTGCCGACATCCGCGGAGACTTGATCTTCAATGGATTCGAGCCCATGTCAGGTGCGCCGCACGATCACGACAAGCATGATTTAGCTCTGTCGTCGGACAGTGTTTGGGAGATCATACCTATGACTACTCCGACCTTCAATTCGGAGCAAATTGCGCCATCCGAGGACAGAGGGATAGACCTCGCCATGGAGGCCGCACTCTCAGTGGTGATGGAGCCAGATACTGATTCACCCCTTACAAGAGCCGTGTTGGCGAACCACCGGATTCGTCTCCGGCCACAGACTCCGAGCCGCCTACATCCGTGCCTATCGAATCAGATTGGGTGCCGATCATGGAGTTTACCTCCGCGGATATCTTTCAGCACTCGCCTTTCGGCGATGTGCTAAATTCATTAAGGTCTCTCTCCTTGTCAGGAGAACCTTGGCCGAACTATGTTCGGCTAGAATGGGATGTGGATGATGAAGAAATTCGCCGCCCACCCACCACCCACTTAGTAGCCATTATCGACGATTTAACCGATATGCTCGACTTCGACTCCGAAGACATCGATAGTATGGACGACGATGCAGGAGACGAACAGGAAGCACCGCCCGCAGGGCGCTGGACCGCCACCTCATCATATGATATATACATGGTGGACACCCCCAAAGAAGGCAATGGCGACGACACAGTGGAGGATGACCCCTCCAAGAAGCAACCCAAGCGCGGACGTCAGCGACGCCGCTCTAAGTCCCGCCACAGCAAAAGTAGTGATACCGGCACAAGAGACAATAACACTCCAGATAGTGCCGAAGACAACCACAATCCCCTCCAACACGATGTAGAGTGGGAGGGTGAACAAGCTAGCCCTCCGGAGCAGGCAGCAGATGGAGAATCGGAGGAGGACAATTACATGCCTCTCTCCGAAGACAAGGTGAGCCTCGGCGACAAAGAATTTATCGTGCCTGAGGATCCCGGTGAGCAGGAGCGCTTCAAGCGCCGGCTTATGGCCACAGTAAATAGCCTGGAGAAAAAGCAACAGCAGCTTCAAGCTGATCAAGACTTGCTAGCAGATAGATGGACCGAAGTCCTTGCGGCCGAGGAATACGAACTCCAGCGCCCCTCCAAGAGTTACCCAAAGCGCAGGTTGCTACCTCACCTCGAGGAGGAAGCATTGAAACTTCCATCACCGGTGTACGATGCGGCTGACCGGCCACCGCGTGGCCAAGCCAGAGAGGCGTTTCAGCCTGAAGTTCAGCCTGCACCCCGCCGCCACTCAATCAAAATACCAAGGCCTGGGGAAACACACGGGACCTGCGAGACGTATTGGACAAGAGAGCAAAACATGCAAGGTCAATATATGAGTCACGGGGGCACGCGCCAACGCGGGACGATGACCGTCGCACTGGATACACTAAAAGTAAATCCGGCTGGGCCGAATACGGTAGAGAAGACTCATATGAACTGTATCGTGATATAGCCCAGCACAGAGGCGTCGCACACCCCCTATGCTTCACTGATGAAGTTATGGATCACGAATTACCGGAGGGTTTTAAACCCGTAAATATCGAACCATATGATGGTACAACAGATCCCGCTGTATGGATTGAGGATTTCCTCCTTCACATCCACATGGCTCGCGGTGATGATCTGCATGCCATCAAGTACCTCCCACTAAAACTGAAAGGACCAGCTCGGCATTAGCTGAATAGCTTGCCAGCAGACTCCATCGGCAGTTGGGAGGATTTGGAAGACGCATTTCTTGACAACTTCTAGGGCACTTATGTGCGACCACCGGATGCTGATGACTTGAGCCATATAACTCAGCAGCCAGGGGAATCGGCCAGACAATTCTGGACACGGTTCCTAGCTAAGAAAAACCAAATTGTCGACTGTCCGGATGCAGAGGCCTTAGCGGCATTCAAGCATAAGATCCGTGACGAGTGGCTTGCCCGGCACCTCGGCCAGGAGAAGCCGAAGTCTATGGCAGCCCTCACGACACTCATGACCCTCTTTTGCACGGGCGAGGATAGCTGGCTGGCTCGCAGCAACAACACATCAAGGATTCCGGGCACTCCGGATACCAAAGATGCCAACGGCAGACCACGTCGTAACAGATAAAAGTGCCGCAACAACGGCGATAAGACCGATGATACGGTAGTCAATGCCGGATTCAGAGGCTCTAGATCCGGTCAGCGGCAAAAGCCATTCAAAAGAAGTACTCCGGGCCCGTCCAGTTTGGATTGCATACTTGACCGCTCGTGTCAAATCCACGGCACCCCCGATAAGCCAGCCAATCACACCAATAGAGAATGCTGGGTGTTCAAGCAGGCCGACAAGTTAAATGCCGAAAACAAGGACAAGGGGCTGCATAGTTATGACGGGGAGGAGCCCCGGCCGCCGAACACGGGAGGACAAAAGTGGTTCCCCCCACAAGTGAAGACGGTGAACATGATATACGCAACCCACATTCCCAAGAGGGAACAGAAGCGTGCACTAAGGGACGTCTACGCGATGGAGCCCGTCGCCCCAAAGTTCAACCCATGGTCCACTTGTCTGATCAACTTTGATCGCAGGGACCACCCCACTAGTATCCGTCATGGCGGATCCGCCGCACTGGTCCTAGACCCCATCATCGATGGATTTCACCTCACTCGAGTCCTTATGGACGGCGGCGGCAGCCTGGACTTGCTCTATCAGGATACAGTGCGTAAAATGGGTATAGATCCCTCGAGGATCAAACCCACCAAAACCACCTTTAAGGGCGTCATCCCAGGTGTAGAGGCCCATTGCACGGGCTCAATCACACTGGAAGTGGTCTTCGGATCTCCGAACAACTTCCGAAGCGAGGAGTTAATCTTCGATATCGTCCCATTCCGCAGTTGCTATCACACACTGCTCGGGTGAACCACATTTGCAAAATTCAGTGTGGTACCGCATTACGCATACCTCAAGCTCAAAATGCCAGGACCTAGGGGGGTCATAACAGTCAATGGAAACACAGAACGCTCACTCCGCACGGAAGAGCACACTGCGGCCCTCGCAGCAGAAGCACAAAGCAACCTTTTATGGCAAACCACCAATTCGGCGATACAGCCCCCGGACATCGTCAAGCGAGTCCGGAGTAAACTGCAACAGGATCGCCTGGCACATTCAGAGCTCGCCTAGCAATTCGGCCCCCGTACCAGTCCCAGTCAAGCGACGAAATCTGTGTCGCACGTACATAATTACGCACTGAAAATACCATGGGCATAGGCGGGGGCACGATCAAGGCACGTCCCGCAATGCGGCTTAACCGCCCTAGGAGCTGTATACCTTTATCATTTTTTCTCTTTCAGGACCTAACTCTCTGGAAGCCCTTTCCGGCAGTACGATTGCCGGACACATTACGGGAAGGAGCAACCAAGGAGGCAAGAAGCTAAGATGTACATGGGAACCCCCAGGTGGTCTCTAATAATAATCGATATACCCGCTTTCTACTATCGATACGCAGCTTGCCCTTGGATAGGACATGTCAAATAGTCCTATTTTCTGCTTATTGCACTACTTGTATCAGTACGCTTCGACGTATTATTTAAATAACAATGCATAGCATTAGTCTGTTATTGCATTATTCATCCCTTTTTCTTATATGTTCATTTACGACAACTTGCACCCATACATTCTGGTACGGTCAGTACGCCAGGGGCTTTTGTTTACCCCATAATACGGTGTGAGAAGACCAAACACTTTCGACAGTGTGGCACCCCGAACTTATAGCATTATATGCATCAGCTCTGAATCATGTTTTGGGTCAATAGTTGGGTTTGCCCGGCTCCCATGCTTTGGTACCTTACGTTCCGCTATATCGGCTAAGGTAGTGCTGGGAGAACTACTGCGATTGTGTCTCGGTTCTTCCGGACGAGCACCTTAGTAGGGAAAGCCGAAAAATGACTGTCATGATAAGGCGAGAGCTGGTCGCTGTTCGAGAGGTCTCAAGTCCTTAAAGACTTTTTTTGCTTCGGGCGAGGAGTCGGCCTTTCCTGACTTAGGCGTGTATAGCGCCCCAAATCCGGCCTTCCGAATACTAGGGGCTTCGCCAAAATTTAAAATTGTAGACTTCTATGGCTAAGTGAGAGTGATAAAGCCTTATAGTCCGATTGCCTGGTTCGTTGTGCTGAACACCTCCCTCGAAGGACTCAAAATTGGGATAAAGAGTGCTCAGGTTTATCCCGAACACCCCAGTACTAGTACATGGGGGCAGAAGCCGATGACTGGCCAACTCTCAGATTTTATAAACGGCCGCACAGAAGGTAATATTTTAAATTAAAAAAGCGTTGCATAGCGCAAATGAACTCGTTTCACATTACAGGATCACATGAGCATGTTCAATCAAAAATTACATCTCTGGCACATTCATCCACCACAAGGCGGGAACCCTTCAGGACATTGTCATAATACATTTCGGGGCAGCGATGCTCATTGCCCTCCGACGGCCCCTACTTCACCAGCTTCACGGCGTCCAGCTTTGCCCAGTGCACCTTCGCCCGGGCAAAAGCCCTGCGCGCACCCTCGATGCAAACAGATCGCTTTATGACTTCAAGCCATGGGCAGGCATCCACAAGCCGCCTCACTAGACCGAAGTAGTTGCCGGGCAGGGGCTCGCCAGGCCACATCCAGACTATAAGACCCTTCATGGCCTGTTCGGCCGCCTTGTGAAGCTCGACCAATTGCTTCAGCTAGTCGCTCAAGGGCATTGGGTGTTCGGTCCCAGTATACTGAGACCATAACAACTTTTCCGTCGAGCTCCCCTCCTCAGCTCGGTAAAACTCCGCGGCATCCAGTACACTGTGGGGAAGATCTGCGAACGCTCCTGGAGAGCTTCGAACTCTGGTAAGTAAAAGGAAAGTTTCCTTCACATGCTTGCTTTGCATAATGAATGCCTTACCCGCTGCTATCTTCTTCACCACATCAATCTCCTGGAGGGCCTTGTGGGCTTCAGCCTTGGCGCTCCGGGTGCTTTCGAGCGCCTTCGCAAGCTCGGACTCTCGCGTCTTAGAGTCAAGCTCCAAGGACTCGTGTTTTTTGGCGAGAGCCTCGAGCTCTTGCTGCACCTCGCCTACCCGGGCTTCTTGCTTTTCCTGCTCAATGCGCTCCTTGGTCGCTTTGTCTTCGGCCTCGGACATCACCTTCTTCAGGGTCGCCACTTCGGTCGTGGCCCCTGGCAAATTCATGATGATCCTATTACTTTACACCCGAACTTCTTTTTAAATATATAGATGAGGTATTGCTTACTTTTGCTCTCCCCGAGCTGCCTCTTGGTAAGGCCGAGCTCGTCCTCGGACCACTCCAGGTCCTGTTCAGTGCAGAGACCTCCACAGTACGTGCGGCAGTGGCCAGCAGTGAAGCCTACACATACACATAGACATATTCTGATTAGACTCCTGAGTCATCATTTGATCCTCTATTCGGCCTTTCTTCACGAACGCCGAACAGAGCATCAGGGGCTACTGTCTATGCGGTAATATTTTCTTATATTTTCATTGCTTACCTCAAAGCCTGTTAGGAGGCTGGCGCAAGCTTCGGTCAGTCCGTTTTTGGCAGACTGAACTTTCTCGATCACCGCACTCATGATAGCACGGTGCTCTTCGTCGATGGAAGCACCGCGAAGCGCTTCCAGCAAGTTGTCTGGTGCCTCTGGATAGACAGAGGACATCGGCACGGATGGCTTGCCCCCCTTAACGGGGGATCGCCTGCCGGAGTCCGGAACCACCGAAGGTTCCGGGGCAGTATTCGGCCGGGAGCCGAACTTGGAGCCCATGGGAGTCTTGCTCCCTTTGCGCCTAGGTCTGGAAGGTCGCCTCGAGACTCCCCCCAGGACTACCTCCCCTCGGCTCGGTTCCTTTCAGGACAACACCTCGACGTTGTCCGTAGGGCAAGGGGTGGCGGCGGTCAGAAGTGAATCACTATTCATATCCGACGAGTCCAATGAACTGTCCGACGAAGATACGTCGAGATGGGCTCGGGGCGGACGGCATAATCATATGCGGCGTAATGAGAAACAGTGCAATAAAACATACCATGAATTACTATGGTGTCCGGATACTTACAACTTCGCCAGGGGATTCTCCCTGGGTAACCACTCGTCGCCGCTGTAGGCGGCCGTCATGGAGCAGTCCGGAAGGAGGGTCCTTCCCTTGTTGGACCCTTCGGCCTCCCCGATTGGGTCGGCCTTCCTTTTCTTGTCTCCCCCGGCTGGGGGGAGAACTTTCATCCTCCTCCTCCTCCTTGTTTTCATGGGAGGAGTGCGCGTCGGAGTCATCGGACGATGAGTCCGATATAACCTTACGCCGGAGACCCTTTCGGGTCCCCTTGGCCTTCTTCTTGGTCTTCTTCACCGGCACCTCATAAGGTGCGAGAGCCAGCATCTCCGTTAGGAGAGCATCTGCAGGATCTTCAGGCAGGGGGGCTGGGCAATCGAGCTGCTCCGCTATCTTTACCCAGTCCTGTTAATGGTGTGGAAGCTTAGATCCCGCACATGATTAAACTGGGGCAAATAAATATCCTGTGAGATATGAAAACTTACCGGATTGGCATGGCGCTTTGCGCTGAGTCCGCGGTCCTCGGTAAGGGGAGGAGGTACCTCGGCGCCCTTGAATAACACCATCCAGACGTCCTTGTGCGTCGTGTCAAAGAGCTCTCACAGTGTCTGGTGCTTGGCCGGGTCGAACTCCCACAAATTGAATGCCCGCCGTTTACATGGGAGGATTCGGTGGAAGAGCATGACCTGGACCACGTCGACGAGCTTGATTTTCTTGCTCATTGTGTTCCTGATGCAGGTTTGGAGTCCGGTCAGCTCTACTGGAGAACCCCAGGACATGCCCTTCTCTTTCTAGGAGGTGAGCCACGTGGGGATTCCGGATCGAAATTTGGGGGCTGCCACCCAGTTGGTGTCGCGCGGCTCGGTGATGTAGAACCACCCTGATTGCCACCCCTTTATGGTCTCCATATAGGAGCCTTCGAGCCAGGTGACGTTAGGCATTTTGCCCACCATGGCGCCTCCGCACTCTGCTTGCTGGCCGACCACCACCTTCGGCTTAACATTGAAGGTCTTCAGCCACAGGCCGAAGTGGGGCCTGATGCGGAGGAAGGCCTCGCACACGACGATAAACGCCGAGATGTTGAGGATGAATTGGGGGCCAGATCATGAAAATCCAGCCTGTAGTAGAACATGAGCCCGCGGACAAACGGGTGGAGGGGAAATCCCAGTCCGCGGATGAAGTGGGTAAAAAAAACTACCCTCTCTTGGGGTTCAGGCGTAGGGATGATCTGCCCCGCATCTGGCAACCGGTGCGCGATATCCACGGCTAGATATTCGGCTTCCCGTAACTTTGCGATGTGCTCCTCCGTGATGGAGGAGACCATCCACTTGCCTCCCGCTTCGGACATGCTTGGAGTGGTTTGAGAAGAAAGACGCGAACTTGGGTGCCGGAGCTCGAGTGCGCGAGAATGGATAAGCGAGGAGGAAGAAGGCATGGATAAAAAGGAGGAATCTTTGTCCCTTTATAAGGGCGGAAGAGGTGATACGCCTCCCCACTTGCCTGGTAAAATCGCTTATTTCCCAAGCGTCGTAATTGATGGCGCGGTTGGGTTACCTACATCTGTATTGATGAGAATCCCGTAATAAGGGGGACACGATCTCTGCTTTGACAAGACCTGTCGAGAAAACCGCCTCGCGATATGTGCGGCGCTGGTTGAGAAAGCCGGTTCGAATAATGACCGGGCTATGACATGATGTCATGTTGTCAAAACGTGTCAGCAGATTAGATTTGTGGAAATATTATTCTCTCTACGGTGGTATGTGGAACTTGTTTTGCAGAGCCGGACACTATCCGTGTGTTCAAAATCTTCTATGGAGTATTCGGAGGAGGAACCCGCCTTGCAATGCCGAAGACAAAACTGCGTGCCGGACTCATCGTCATTGAAGCCTAGTTCAGGGGCTACTGAGGGAGTCCTGGATTAGGGGGTCTCCGGACAGCGGGACTATATCCTTTGGCCGGACTGTGGACTATGAAGG
This sequence comes from Triticum aestivum, assembly GCF_018294505.1. Classification (NCBI taxonomy): domain Eukaryota; kingdom Viridiplantae; phylum Streptophyta; class Magnoliopsida; order Poales; family Poaceae; genus Triticum; species Triticum aestivum. The sequence goes on from NC_057806.1 coordinate 185,708,246, forward strand.
TACAAGATTGAAGACTTCGTCCCGTGTCCGGATGGGACTTTCCTTGGCGTGGAAGGCAAGCTTGGCAATACGGATATGTAGATCTCCTCCCTTGTAACCGACTCTGTGTAACCCTAGCCCCCTCCATTGTCTATATAAACCGGAGGGTTTAGTTCGTAGGACAACATACAATCATACCATAGGCTAGCTTCTAGGGTTTAGCCTCTATGATCTCGTGGTAGATCAACTCTTGTAATACTTATATCATCAAGATCAATCAAGCAGGACGTATGGTATTACCTCCATCGAGAGGGCCCGAACCTAGGTAAACATCGTGTCTCCTGCCTCCTGTTACCATCCGCCTTAGACGCACAGTTCGGGACCCCCTACCCGAGATCCACCGGTTTTGACACCAACAGCGGCGATGGGGGTGTGTTCTTTGTTGATGGCCCGGGAGGTACAGGGAAGACCTTCCTGTACAGGGTGCTGCTCACCAAGGTTTGAAGCAAGGGAAACATCGCTATCGCTACCGCGACGTCAGGCGTCGCGGCTTCTATCATGCCTGGAGGCAGGACTGTCCACTCTAGGTTCAAGATCCCATTGAGTTGCGACGATGGCGCCTCCTGCACCTTCACGAAGTAGAGTGGTACCGCCAAGCTACTGATGACAGCCTCATTGATACTATGGGACGAGGCCACCATGACTAAGCGACAGGCAGTCGAGGCACTGGACAACAGCATGCGTGACATCATGGGAAGCCGGGACCGACCCTTTGGAGGAAAAACTATTGTGTTTGGCGGGGACTTCAGGTAGGTGCTTCCAGTCATCAGGAGGGGTCCCAGGGTCAGATAATCGATGCAACCCTCCGAAGTTCACATCTCTGGAAGGGTTTGTGCCAGCTAAGGCTCGTCACCAACATGAGGGCTCATAATGACACCTCGTTTGCGGATTACTTGCTAAGGGTAGGCAATGGCACCGAGGAAGTTGACGATCAAGGAAACATACGACTCCCTAAAGATATTTGTGTGCCATCTACATGCGAGGGTGACGACCTAGAGAAGCTGATTGACCATGTGTTTCCGAGACTAGATGACAACATGTCCGATCCGAATTACATGACTTCACGCGCAATCCTCTCCACCACAAACAACAATGTGGACAAGATAAACATATGCATGGTAGAGCGTTTTCGGGGAGAATAAGTAATCTACCATAGCTTTGATAGTGCAGAAGACGACCCATATGGCTACTACGCTCCCGAGTTCCTGAATGGGTTGACTCCCAACGGTCTGCCTCCGCATGCACTCAAACTGAAGCTCAACTGCCCTGTCATACTTCTGAGGAACATTGATCCAGCTAATGGTCTGTGTAACGGGACGAGGCTTGTGGTCCGAGGTTTCGAGAGGAACACCATTGACGTAGAAATCGTGATTGGACAACACGCAGGTAGGAGGGTATTCCTTCCTCGAATACCCATATGCCCGTCTGACAATGACATGTTTCCACTCAAGTTCAAGAGGAAGCAATTTCCTGTAAGGCTTAGCTTTGCTATGACGATTAACAAGGCTCAAGGACAGACGATTCCTATTGTTGGCGTGTACCTACCTAATCCGGTGTTCTCTCATGGTCAACTCTATGTCGCGTTGTCTCGAGCCACCACGAAGAGGAACATAAAGATCCTCAATGAGAAGGAGAAGGAGAAGGATAATGGCAAGAAGTAAAGTGGTAAATCAAAGAAGCGAAAAAGACCTTCCTTGTCCTTACAAACCTCGATGAAGAACATCGTCTATAAGGAAGTCCTTACAGGCTGAAGTCCGCACTTACGAAACTGGTGGGTTTTGAATATGACAAGAGCATTTACTCTTATTCTACACATAATTTGTTGCTCTAGAGTGCTTTTGTACAGATGTTTATCTTTGTTTTTTATTTGATTACAATCTTTATTTAAACGTGCGCGACCACTATCAGATTAAGAATGCCCAGTTTCAGTGGCGTTGCTACGGGCCAGTGCGCTTCATCTTCAATTTTATCACGTTTTGCTCAGACTCTAAGGATTTAGAGTATGCATCTGTACAGTTTTTGCATCCAGTACACCTATGCTTTGAACGTCTCGAGATGTAGGTATAGCCAATATGACATGTTAGATAATAACATGAGACGATCGCCCCCTATTTTAAGTCTATATGTTTCAGTTCGGTTAGTATACACTAGACATAATTAATTATTGTGGCATTTTTGTCTATCAATAATGTGTGTGCATATTTTCCTTAAGGAAACAACATATAGTTGTCTTCATCACCGAGAACACACTTTAGGTCCAGATCATGATATTTCAGTTGGGCAGTTTTGACATGGTACATTTTTTCAGTCAATATTTCTTTATCTTAAGCAGCAGTACTTCTCTCTTCAAATCACATTACGACACCATGTAGAAGTTGCATACATTTCAGCCGTTACTAATGTGACTACCATTGAAAATGTCATGTCATACTCGAATCACATCCTAATAGTTGTTATAAAAAAACGTACTATTGCTTGCCCACACATTGAAGTACTACATTTTTTATTACCCTGTATTTCTAAAAACTTTGCTACCATGCCGGTTGTTGCTAAACTCGTAAAGGTTTTCAAAATTAAAACTGTGGTTCCTAAACCCTGTTATGCTTTTGTTTGCAGAACAATATGGAGATGCATAGTTACCACTTACCAGTAAAAGTAGTTCCTGTTTTAATTTTGAGTTAACTGTTTGTTGTGGCCACGCGATACTTTTAAGTTTAAGGCATTAACTAGTTTTTCTTGAATAACTTGTGGGTGCATGCAGAAAACACATACTTCAGCATTTAATTGAAAAGGCTACTATTCTTAAATAGTAGTCTCTGTTGTTTCTCTTAAATAGAGAGCTCATTGAATGAATAAACAAAAGTGTAGATGTGATGAATAGAGTAGATAGAAGTACCGATCTTACAGTTCTGTCACGTGAAGTGCATCATCGATTACGTGGCAGAAAACTCCCGTCCAATTGAAGTGCATGGATTTTCTCAAGGTCATCACGTTTGGATGCAAACAAAAATAAGAAGGAATGTCAGGATGTAGTTTGTTAATTGTAAACATAAACAATATGGTAGCAACCGCTTCTTGTTTTGAAAATTGCAGTGCTCGGTTGACTGTATCAGATTAAGAATGCCCTTTCAATTACTCCAAAATTCATGGCTGTAATTTCAAATTGCAGTGCTCGGTGACTATAGCCAAGAAGTAAAATTTCATATCGCCTAGCTAGCCTGATGCATAATGAGTCATTTGAAATGCAGACGATGAAGGCAAACAAGTATTCGTCTGTTAGTAAGTAATAATTCTGTTAAGAACAGAACTAAAGGCAAGAAGAGTGCAGGTCAGAAAAAATTCAGATAACTAATACTAATTCAACTATATATGTGCATAAAGTTCGGCAGCCATTAAATCCCTAGCCGGAAACTAATGTGTGTCCCTAAACTTACATGTGGTAGTTTACTTCGGCATCGACTGAAACTGGCCTTGATTTCAGGTAACTGAAACCTAGGATGTGCATTGAAACTTAGTATTCCCAATAGACCGCTCAGCTTTGATAGATAAAGGTTCTCCATCATTAGCGTTGTTCTCATCATCATATTTGGCTGATTCTTGCCTTTGATCTTGAACTACAGAAACCTATAGTGTGGATATACTCAGTACATATTGACTGACAAGGTATCAGGGAAATAAAGGAGTAGAATACCAGAGTTTCAGAGGTAAATATTGATAGTAGCATATTATATTATATGCTTATGAACAACTAACACTTGTAGGAATAACTAATACTAATTTAGTACTATGGAAAACATCACGGCTAGGAAAAAAACAATTACCTAACTTGCAAACAAATAAAACATTCTACTATATATGAAGACCGATCCGACCATAAGGTCTCTGATTATGTTGGATATCCATGTACTACCTCGATGATATATACTCCCTGTTTATAAGTATTTAAAAAATACAATAGTCAAATGTTTTATACTCCCATTCTGTCCATCCCCTAAAAATTGATGTAACGCCCTCGATGCGGCTATATCTCATACGTGTCGAAGCACGACTTAGAGGCATAACCACATTGAAAGCAATGTCGCAAGTAAGGTAATCTTCACAACAACCCATGTAAATAGATAAAAGGGGAAAAAGGTACATAGTTGGCTTACACTCGCCACGTCACACAAATACATGAATAACATTACAATCATCCAATACACTCATGGTCCGGCTATGGTACCAAAATAAAGATCAACCCCCACATGCGACAAAGTCCCCAATCGCCCCAACTGGGCACCACTACTGATCATCTGGGAAAGACACATAGTAACAACGAGAGTCTTCATTGAACTCCCACTTGAGCTCAAGCGCATCGTCTGGAGCGGTATCATCGGTCCCTGCATCTCGTTTGGAAGTAATCTGTGAGTCACGCGGACTCAACAATCTCGCACCCTCGCGATCAAGACTATTTAAGCTTATAGGTAAGGCAAAGGTATGATGTGGAGCTGCAGCAAGCGACTAGCATATATGGTGGCTAACATACACAAAAGAGAGAGAGAAGAGAAGGCAAAAGCACGGACGAATAACTATGATCAAGAAGTGATCCTAGAACAACCTACGTCAAGCATTACTCCAACACCGTGTTCACTTCCCGGACGCCGCCGAGAAGAGACCATCACGGTTACACACGCGGTTGATTCATTTTAATTAAGTTAAGTTTCTTGTTATCTACAACCGGACATTAACAAATTCCCATCTGCCCATAACCGCGGGCACGACTTTCGAAAGTTCAAATCCCTGCAGGGGAGTCCCAACTTAGCCCATCACAAGCTCTCATGGTCAACGAAGGATATTCCTTCTCCCGAGACATTCCAACCAGACTCAGCATCCCGGTTACAAGACATCCTCGACAATGGTAAAACAAGTCCAGCAACACCGCCCGAATGTGTCGACAAATCCCGATAGGAGCTGCACATATCTCGTTCTCAGGGCACACTCAGATGAGACTAGCTACGAGTAAAACCAACCCTCAAGTTTCCCCGAGGTGGCCCCGCAGGCAGCTCAGTCGGACCAACACTCAGAGGAGCACTGGCCCCGGGGGGGGGGGGGGGTTTAAATAAAGATGACCCTCGGGCTCCGGAAACCCAAGGGAAAAAGAGTCTAGGTTTAAATTAACACAAGTCTGGAATTTATCATTAGGAAGCACACTTTAGAGCATGAAAACTACAAGCTACAGGAACTTAAAATGGCAAAGCAAGGCATGACATGAAGCTACTCAAAGCACTTAACAAAAGTCCCTTAGTGAACTTGAGCCAAAAGGGATCAGAAAATACAATTGCACGCATGTGAACATAGCAAAAACACAAACATATTCAGACGGTGAAAAACTGGAGCATGCAAATCAGTTAACGAGTAGGCATGTTTACGAGCTCGATGCACTCACTACAGAGCATGGCATGACAAACTAAGCATGCACCCATCAAGAATACATGGCATAGGAGCTAGACATAGCAAGAACAACATCATAGCATGCACGGATCAATAGCAACATCCTCGGCAAAATCCCTAAACATGTCAACAATCTGCCAGGATCATTTTATAGCAAAAGTAGAGCTCGATTGACTCAAGCTAGGGCGCTCCTTAAATGCAAACAAAGACATGGATGGATATAGCACCACAATGTTAACAAAACATCCTTACTGATTATCCTCAAAAGAGGCACGGATCACTAGGAAACAACAAGAACATATGGCATAACAACAAAAACAGGACAAGGACTTAGTGAAATTCTAAGTCCCTGAAATCAGCATTACCGATTACGCTACTTTGCAAGCTTGTGCTAGTCACCACAAATATCACAAAAATACATGGAAAGCACCTCAGTAAAGATGGCATGGCATTCTACAAAACACATGTAGAGCTCAGGATCATAGCATGCACACATTAATCATGGCAAAAATGACAAAATGCTATTTGCTGAAACAGATCTGCCAAATTCATCACATAGCCCTCTTCCAACAGCATTTTGGGCATCAATATGAGCTCAAATGAAAATGATGCAATGAGATGGAATGATGTACTCGTCGAGACGAACATTTTGATATGCTACACACACGAATCGAATGTATGATGAGAGAGTTATGACATGCCAAAGTTTGCAAAAAAATTAGGGTTCGGGGGAGAGGTCAACCGAGATCTAGGCTTCACTGTAGACCGGATCGGGATCTGGGGTACTGTAGCTGCCGGAGACTCGCCGGAATCTTCGAGCTCGCCGGAGAGGGAGGTTGGATCCGGCCGGAGTGGGACTTGCCGGAGGACGGAGAGGAGCGCGTGGAGGCGGCGGCGGCGCTGGAGTGGGGCGGCGCCCGAGGCAGAGGAGCGGGGCGGCGCTCCGGTGGCGAGGCGCGGTCGGGCAAGGCGGCAGGGTCGGCGCCGGCGACAAGCTGGCGGGCGGCGGAGGCGGCCAGCGTACGGGGCGAAGACGGCGGTACGGCGAGGACCGGGCGGCGGGGAAGAGGCGTGGGGCGGCGGAGCAGATCTGGGCCGCGGGGGCCGGTTGCGGGCTCCCATGGGCCGCGGCGGCGGGCGGCGAAGTGGGGCTCCGAGCGGGACAGGTGGCACGCAGTGATTGGCGGTGGCGGTTTCGTCCGGCGTGAGCGGATGTGTCCGCGTGCGGAGAGGAAGAGAAGCTAGGTTTAGGGTAGGGAAGACCCGAAAATTTTGGGGGAGACCTAGTTTTATAGGTAGGAGGAGCTAGGAAGCTCCAAATGGAGTGCGGTTTTCGGCCACGCGATCGTTATTGAACGCTCTAGAAGATGGAGGGGTTTTTGGTGGGCTTTGGGCCAAATTGGAAGGGTGTTGGGCTGCAATACAAACGAGGCCTTTTCGGTCCCTCGGTTAACCGTTGGAGTATCAAACAAAGTCCAAATGGTACGAAACTTGACAAGCGGTCTACCGGTAGTAAACCAAGGCCGCGTGGCAAGTCTCGGTCCAATCCGGAAATGTTTAACGCCCACACACGAAAAGAGGTAGAAAGGGGCACCGGGTGACATAGGAGCGCCGGAATGCAAAACGGATAATGGGGAAAATGCTCGGATGCATGAGACGAACACGTATGCAATGCAATGCACATGATGACATGCTATGAGATGCATGAAAAAGGTAAAAACACACGGAGACAAAAACCCGAACCTGAGGAAAATAAAATAACTTAGTGCCGGAAACGGCAAGAGTTGGGATACATATAAGGTAAATTACATCCGGGGTGTTACAACACTCCACCACTACGAAAGGATCTCGTCCCGAGAGTCTAGGACTGGAAAAACTCCGGGTACTCAGAACGGAGGTGATCCTCACGTTCCCAGGTTGCTTCACGGTCGGAATGGTGTGACCACTTGACTTTGAGGAATTTGATTGACTTGTTGCGAGTCTTGTGTTCAGTTTCTTCAAGAATAGCAACTGAGTGCTCACGATAAGAAAGGTCTTCTTGGAGTTCAATGTCTTCAAAGTTGACGGTGCGGTCAGGGGTCTTGAAGCACTTGCGGAGCTGAGAGACATGGAACACGTCGTGCACATTTGCAAAGTTGGAAGGAAGCTCGAGTTGATAGGCGAGATTGCCTCTTGCTGACGATCTTGAAAGGACCCACGTATCTAGGGGCAAGCTTCCCTTTGATACCGAAGCGACGAGTACCTTTCATTGGAGGGACGCGGAGGTAAACATGGTCTCCGATCTCGAAAGCCAAATCACGATGCTTACTATCATAGTATCTCTTCTGGCGCAATTGCGCTGCTTTGAGGTTATCACGAATGACTTTGCACATCTCTTCTGCCTCCGTGATCAAGTCATTTCCAAGAAGTTGGCGCTCACCAGTCTCTGACCAGTTAAGAGGAGTACGACACTTCCTGCCATAGAGAATTTCAAATGGGGCCTTGCCCGAACTCGCTTGAAAACTGTTGTTGTAGGAAAACTCGGCATATGGATGACAATCTTCCCATTTCATACCGAAGGAGATAACGCAAGCCCTGAGCATATCTTCGAGAATTTGATTGATACGCTCGACTTGACCGCTAGTTTGAGGATGAAAAGCTGTGCTGAAATGGATGTTGGTGCCCATGGCCTTCTGAAAAGAATCCCAAAACTTGGAGGTAAAGATGCTGCCACGATCTGAAGAGATCAACTACGGAATGCCATGTAGAGAGACAATCCGAGAGGTATAAAGCTCCGCCAATTGAGCTGCAGTGATAGACTCTTTAATAGGCAGGAAATGAGCCACTTTAGTGAGTTTGTCGATGACAACGAATATAGCATCATTGCCACGCTTGGACTTTGGAAATCCTGTCACAAAGTCCATCTCAATGTGGTCAAACTTCCATTCTGGAATGGCAAGAGGTTGGAGGAGACCAGCTAGTCGTTGGTGTTCCGCCTTCACTCTTCTGCAGACATCACATTCATTCACGAACTGAGCAATCTCACGCTTCATTCGAGCCCACCAATACGCCTGCTTGAGGTCCTGGTACATCTTTGTGCTCCCAGGGTGGATGGAGAGGAGTGAATTGTGAGCCTCGTTCATAATGACTTTACGAAGGTCACCTTTAGGCACAACAATGCGATCCTCGAAGAATAGAGTATCCTTGTCACCAAGGCGATAGCAGTTGTACTTGGATTGACTCTTGGCAATCCCAATCTTCACCTTCTTCACCATAGCATCAAGAAGTTGAGCCTCGCGAATCTGATCTTCCAAAGTTGGAGAGACTTGGAGGTTGGCGAGGAAACCTTGAGTAACAACTTGCAGATTGAGTTTGCGGAAAGCTTCACAAAGCTCGGGTTGGTAAGGCTTGAGAATCAAACTGTTGCAGTAAGCCTTCCTGCTCAAAGCGTCAGCAATTACATTGGCCTTGCCTGGAGTATATTCGATACTCGGATTATACTCCTGAATCATTTCGACCCAATGAGTCTGCCTGAGGTTGAGATTAGGCTGAGTGAAGATGTACTTGAGACTCTTGTGTCCTGTGAAGATGTCCACTTTTCTTCCCAATAAGAGATGTCTCCAAGTCAAAAGAGCATGCACAACTGCCCCCAACTCGAGGTCGTGAGTGGGGTAGTTCTTTTCATTGGGCTTCAACTGGCAAGAAGTATAGGCCACAACTTTCTACTCTTGCATCAACACTGCACCAAGCCCTTGAAGAGAGGCATCACAGAAGACCTCGAACAGTTTGGATTCATCAGGAGGAGTCAGAACTGGAGCAGTGACTAATTTCTTTTTCAGGGTGTTGAAAGCGATGTCACATTCAGGAGACCAAACGTACTTCACGTGCTTCTGGAGAAGGTTGGAAAGTGGCTTCACGATCTTTGAGAAGTTCTCAACGAACCTTCGACAATAGCTTGCGAGACCAAGGAAGCTGCGGAGTTGCTTCACGTTCTGAGGTGGCTCCCAATTCACAATTGCAGACACCTTCTCAGGATTCACCGCTATACCCTTGGCAGAGATGATATGCCCAAGATAGAGAACCTCATCGAGCCAAAACTCGCACTTTGAAAACTTGGCATAGAACTGATGTTCTCTGAGCTTATCCAGCACCAAACGCAAGTGCTTGGCATGATCTTCCTTGTTCTTGGAAAAGACCAAAATGTCATCGAGGTAGACCAAGACGAAGTCATTTGTGTAGGGGTTGAAGATGAAGTTCATCATGCGAGAGAAAGTCGGAGGAGCGTTGACGAGGCCAAAAGACTTGACAGTATATTCATATGAACTATAGCTTGTTCTGAAAGCTGTCTTGGGGATATCTTGCTCACGAATTCGAATCTGGTGATAGCCCATACGGAGATCAAGCTTGGAGAATACTTGAGCACCTTTGAGTTGTTCAAACAACTCGTTGATGTTGGGAAGTGGGTACTTGTTCGTTATAGTCTTCTTGTTCAATGGACGGTATTCTACACAAAGTCGGTCCGTTCCATCCTTCTTCTTCACAAAAAGAACTCCACAACCCCACAGAGAAGAACTAGGTCGGATGAGACCCATACGCTCTTATTCATCGAGTTGCTTCTTCAGCTCCTTCAACTCTTTAGGTCCCAGTTTGTAAGGACGTTTGCAAACAGGTTCCGTGCCAGGCTCAAGATCGATGACGAATTCAACTGGCCGTTGCGGAGGCATTCCTGGAAGCTCTTTTGGAAAGACGTCTTGGTATTCGCAAACGACTGGAATTTGAGAGATGGCATCCAGTTCATCCTTCTCATTGAGAGAAAACAGACGGATTGTATTATCCCGAGCGGCAAAGACAATTGAATCTGCCTGGCGGCACAATCAAGCTGAGCCTTGTGCTTAGAAAGCAAGTCCATTCCAAGAATAAGATCAATGTCCGAGTTACCAAGGACCATTGGAGAAGCCAGAAACTTGAAATCACCCATCATGATAGAAATATCCGGAACCATCATGCTAGAACTCAGACGCTTAGCTGGAGAAACAACTTGCAATGCTCTAGGTAATGCCTTAGTACCAAAATTGTTCTCCGATGCAAATGGGAATGACATGAAAGAATGCGATGCACCAGAGTCAAAAAGTACTTTAGCTGGAATATCGTTAACAGGAAGGTTACCCATGATGACATCTGACGAGTCCTTTGCCTGAGCTGCATTCATCAAATTGACCTTGGCGTGCTTGGGGTTATGCTTGACCACAGCTGTACTTGCCGATCTCATAGGAGGAGGAGGAGGGAGACGCCTCTGATTGAAACATTTGTTGGCATAGTGACCCTTCTGTTGGCACTTGTTGCACGTGACCTCCGAGAGCGGACGGTGATACAGAGCACTTGATCTTGGAGCTTGAGACGAAGTCTTGTTCTGAAAGCCAGGGTCGGGTGGGTGGGAAGATCCACTGCCACCTTTGCTCTTCTACTGATAAGGCTGACGGAACGGAGGAGGAGGAAGCCAATACTTTTGCTGCTTAGCCACTTGAGTTGAGGAAGGAGTTGCATCTCTGACTCGCTTCTTGGAAGCATCGCATTTCAGTTGAGCAGTCTCTTGCTTCATTGCCATGTTGTAAAACTCATCGTACTTCTTGGGCTCAAAGAGGACGAGAGCTAGCTGGATTTCTTCTCTGAGACCACTCTTGAACTGATATATCATGCTCTTCTCGTCAGGGACGTCCTACTTAGCAAAACGGGTGAGCTTCTGAAACATGATGTTGTACTGGTAAACAGACATAGTGCCTTGCTTCAGGTTGCGGAATTCCTCACGCTTGCTCTCAGCCACACTTTGAGGAATATGATGAGCTTTGAAGTCTTGACGGAATTCATCCCACGTAGTCACACGGCCTCCTCTTGAATCTTTGTACTGCTAAAACCATTCTGCAGCTTGGTCTTTGAGTTGGAAGGAGGCGAACTTGACAAAGTCCTCAGGTCTGACATTACTACACTCGAAATGCTTGCATATGTCCACGAGCCAATCATCAGCGTCTGTTACCTCAACACAATTGCTGAAGGTCTTTGGCTGGTTAGCAAGGAACTGGTTGAGTGTAGCAAACTGATTCTGATTGTTTCCCTGGCCCTAGTTCCCTTGGTTTCGCTCTTGAAGAAGTTGCATGATCAGCTACGTGTTTGCATTGGTAGCGGCCATCACAGCTTGCCATGCCTCCAGAGGTGGAGGTGGTGGTGGCGGATCAGGATTCGGAGTCATGCGTGTTGGAGGAGCCATCCTGAAGAGGTTGACATCCATTAGCATCATGACAGACAAATATTGAAGCTGAATCAAACGGGTTGAAATTGCAACATATAGTCTTCACATCCGAACCAAATGAACGAATGCATTCCAATCGAAATGGTCACATAACCATAAATTGAGAAGCCACTTAGAATTGAGGTAGAAGAAAAACAATAAGGTATGGAACAAGAACAAATACTTGGTGAGGATTACCCAAACCCAAACCAAATATCCGCGGAAGAAGAACTAGAGCTACAAGAATTCCCACCTATGAAACTCCCGAACCTTTCCGGTTATGCAATCAGGTGTTGGGGATACAGGGGAAGCATAATATCTCACCCAAATCTAGCAAATCCTACATCCAGCTGTATCCATCCTTCAACACATAACCGAGAAACCTTCGGAAATCATTTACCTCAACCTTCGAAAAGCATCTGTTATACAAGTTATGGCAATACTCCCGAACTCCCGCCCCAGTACTGGGTGGCGTCGAGGTTATCTCACCAACAACTACATAAAAGAGATTTTCGATGTCGGCGAAACTCAGGTATTCCAGAATCTCAACGATAAAATTGTGACGACAACACCTCGGAGCTCAACTCCCCGGGACACTGCCACAACCCCTAAATGACAGGAGGCACCAAGAACAATGTTCTCGTCACAAATTGATCGGAACGATTCCAAGATACCCGCGAGATCCTAAATTTTTTGGGTGAAATTTGAGAAGAGAAGAGTCAAAACTCTACGTCAGGAAGCCTCACCAGAGTGATGAAGGGACTGGGGAGTAAAAAGAATTCCTAAACTCTCCGATATATATAATCCTAGATGACTCAAAACATTTTTCTAGACTCAACAACACCAATGATTCGATCAAGCAGGGGGCTCCTAAGGTCGGGGAAGGCTCTGATTACCAACTTGTGACGCCCTTGATGCGTCTATATCTCCTACGTGTCGAAGCACGACTTAGAGGCATAACCGCATTGAAAGCAATGTCGCAAGTAAGGTAATCTTCACAAAAACCCATGTAAATAGATAAAAGGGGAAAAAGGTACATAGTTGGCTTACACTCGCCACGTCACACAAAAACATGAATAACATTACAATCATCCAATACACTCATGGTCCAGCTACGGTACCAAAATAAAGATCAACCCCCACATGCGACAAAGTCCCCGATCGCCCCAACTGGGCACTACTACTGATCATCTGAGAAAGACACATAGTAACGACGAGAGTCTTCATCGAACTCCCACTTGAGCTCAAGCGCATCGTCTGGAGCGGTATCATCGGTCCCTGCATCTGTTTTGGAAGTAATCTGTGAGTCACGGGGACTCAGCAATCTCGCACCCTCGCGATCAAAACTATTTAAGCTTATAGGTAAGGCAAAGGTATGATGTGGAGCCGCAGCAAGCGACTAGCATATATGGTGGCTAACATACGCAAAAGAGAGCGAGAAGAGAAGGCAAAAGCACGGACGAATAACTATGATCAAGAAGTGATCCTAGAACAACCTACGTCAAGCATTACTCCAACACCGTGTTCACTTCCCGGACTCCGCCAAGAAGAGACCATCACGGTTACACACGCATTTGATTCATTTTAATTAAGTTAAGTTTCATGTTATCTACAACCAGACATTAACAAATTCCCATCTGCCCATAACCGCGGGCACGACTTTCGAAAGTTCAAATCCCTGCAGGGGAGTCCCAACTTAGCCCATCACCAGCTCTCACGGTCAACGAAGGATATTCCTTCTCCCGAGACACTCCGATCAGACTCGGCATCCCGGTTACAAGACATCCTCGACAATGGTAAAACAAGTCCAGCAACACCGCCCGAATGTGCCGACAAATATCGATAGGAGCTGCACATATCTCGTTCTCAGGGCGTCGACTGCAAATTAAAATTTCCTACGCGCAGAACAACCAAGAACATGCTATGGGAGATGGACCATAGTTTGTTACCACTAGACGCGCAATGCCGTGCAGCGGAAGAAGAATTGGGGCAGCGCGTCCGCGTGGATCGTCTCCTCCTCGTCCGATCTCCCTCGTACAGCCGGTGGTCGGTTCCCACGTACAGGTTCACCGGAGCGGTGCAAGTGCACCGCCTCTAATGGTATCCGCGCGTGCAGGAGGAACATCATGTGGCGGACTACTAGGTCCGATCACACAACCAGCGGTGAGTGGAGGTGTCTATTCGCAACACATGCAAACCCTAGTGACAACTCCGAAGCGATCCCCCCATGAGTGTGCCACACCTCCACTATATATAGGCGTCCGTCACGGGCTCAACACTTGGTCCTCGCACGGACCCTAAAGCCCATAAGTCTACTCGGCCACAATCCGAATACAGTTCAGATCACATCCGACCAGTGTTCTCGGATCCAACCTTGTAGGTTCCTTCCCATAAGCGCGCGACCCCTTAGGTTCAAGTCGGCTTGGTCGCAGTTCGGATCACCTCCGAATTGCATGGTTGGTAGAGGCCACTAGCAAGGCATGCCGAACACCAAGTAGACTATGAAGCTGGTTAGCGAACCTGTACATCGCACTTCCATTCCTTTTGCCACACGATATATGTTGTCGAGCTCAAGGCGAGTCTGTCATCCTTGTGCTAGCCCGACCTCTTTCTCGTTCTAGTGATGCCGACCACAAACCGGATTATCTCATAATCCTTGTCGCTTGGCCATGCTTATCCTGGTCGGATCACACGAGGGGCCCAGAGTATATCTCTCCTGGTCGGAGGGGCAAATCCCATCTTGCTCGACCACGTCTCGCAACATGGTTCTGGACAAACCCGAAACCTACCTTTATTATTACCCAGTTACGGAGCAACATTTGGTCGGCCCAAAGCAAGTCTGTCACCATCCCGAGTACATGCGTCAGCTCAGGTCTTAGGACATAGAACATATGTTGTACTAGAGACTCATAGATGACATATCGTTGTGTCTCATAGTTGGGTTTGTCCAACTCGGACCTTATCTCGACTCGGATCCGACCACGTCGAATCCGACCAGATCCTTCCAAGTCCATATTATCCGGTTAGCATCCAATGCTCCATGGCTAGTGAGACCAAGCCATCGACCGTGTCATATGCTAGTATAGTTGGCTGCGCGTCCACACAGCCCTTTCGACTAGGGACCTTTCAGGACAATCATCATACAATGCATAGTCCCACAAACAAGTCACGTACTTGCTGATACACATCATTGATAATGTCCAAGGACTATCTTTATTCATAACACATAGGAAATATCATCATACATGATTGCCTCTAGGGCATATCTCCAACAGTCTCCCACTTGCACTAGAGTCAATCAAATAGACATCGAATGCCCATAGCTCTAACGTGCCCCTCATGCTTGGGTTGTGGAAGCGGCTTAGTCAACGGATCTGCAACATTTGCATCCGTGTGAATTTTGCATAACTCTACATCACCACTCTTTACGATCGTTCGTATCAGGTGATATTTCCGATCTATGTGTCTGACCTTGTGGTGATTCCTCGACTCCTTGGCTTGTGCGATGGCACCAGAATTATCACAATAAAGGTCCAATGGTTTTACCGAGGCTGGGAAAATACCAAGATCATCCAGAAAGTTCTGGATCCAAACACCTTCCATTGCAGCTTCACAAGCCACAATGTATTCGGCTTGTGTGGTAGAATCGGCCATCGTATCTTGCTTGGAACTCATCCAGCTCACTGCTCCTCCGTTCATGACGTACACGGATCCGGACTGTGATCGACAATCATCTCTGTCGGTTTGGAAACTAGCATCGGCGTAACCCCTTACGACGAGCTCTTCCTCACCTCGATAAACTAGGAACATCTCTTTAGTCCTTTTCAGGTACTTCAAAATAGTCTTTACCGCTGCCCAGTGACTCTCACCCGGGTTGGCCTGGTATCTACTTGTTAGGCTTATTGCAAAAGCAACATTGGGCCGCGTACATATCATGGAATACATGATGGATCCGATTGCCGAGGCATATGGAATCCTACTCATCCTGCTTCGCTCATCAAATGTCGAAGGACTCTGAGTCTTGCTTAGCCTTATACCATGTGAGAGTGGTAAGAACCCTTTCTTTGCCTCACTCATGTTGAACCGCTTCAACACTTTATCTATGTACGTGCTCTGGCTTAAGCTGAGCAGCCTCCTTGATCTATCTCTATATATCTTAATGCCTAAAATGTACATTGCCTCACCAAGGTCCTTCATCAAAAACTTGCCATTCAATGACTCCTTGACCGAGTTCAGCATTGAAATATCATTTCCGATCAGTAGTATGTCATCCACATACAAGATCAAAGACACTATCGAGCTCCCACTTAACTTCTTGTATAAACAAGAGTCCTCTTCGCTTTTGATGAAGCCGAAACCAGTGACGACCTCATCAAAATGAATGTTCCAGCTCCGAGATGCTTGCCTCAACCCATAAATGGATCTCTTGAGCTTGCATACCTTACTAGTGCTAGTTGGATCGACAAAACCCTCAGGCTGTATCATATACACGTCCTCGGTTAAATTTCCGTGAAGGAAAGCCGTCTTGACATCCATCTGCCATATCTCGTAATCGAAATATGCAGCTATAGCTAGTACGATCCTCACTGACTTCAGCATCGCTACCGGCGAGTAAGTCTCGTCGTAGTCAATTCCTTGAACTTGTCCATAACCCTTAGCGACAAGCCGAGCTTTGTGGATCTAAACATTTCCATCCACATCGGTTTTCTTCTTAAGACCCATTTGCAACTAATATCCGTTACGCCAGGCGGCGGATCAACCAAGTCCCAAACTTGATTCTCATCCATGGACTTTAACTCGGATCTCATGGCCTCCAGCCATGCCTCGGAATCTGGGCTCACCATCGCTTCTGCATATGTGGTCGGCTCGTCGCTTTCTAGCAACAATACATCGCGCACTCTGCGCAATCTTTCCGACCTCCGTGGTTCCGTTGCCGCTTCCACTACGGGTTCCCTGACTGACTCCGGTATGATCTCATCACCAGCCGAGCCATCCCCGAGTGGTCCTCGAATTTCTTCGAGTCAGACCGTCCTCCCACTGGCCTCCCGATTGAGAAACTCTTTCTCAAGGAAAACCCCATTCTGAGCAACAAACACTTTGTTCTCTTCCCGGTTGTAGAAGCTATACCCCAAGGTTTCCCTCGGATATCCCACGAATATGCATTTATCCGACTTGGGTGTAAGCTTGTCTGACATAAGTTTCTTGACAAATGCTTCACAACCCCAAATCTTTAGAAAAGACAAACTGGGACTCTTCCCGGTCCACATCTCATGTGGTGTCTTGTCTACGAATTTTGATGGTACCCTGTTAAGTGTGAAAGCTGCAGTTTCTAGAGCGTATCCCCAAAATGACAAGGGTAAATCCGACCTGCTCATCATAGATCGAACCATGTCCAACAAGGTGCGATTCCTCCATTCCGATACACCATTTCTCTGTGGCGTACCCGGAGGTGTGAGATGAGGTACTATACCTCTGCTTTTCAGATGATCATCAAACTCCTGGCTCATGTACTCACCTCCACGATCAGATCGTAGAAGTTTTATAGTCTTGCCGAGCTGATTCTCAACCTCGTTTTGAAACTCTTTGAACTTTTCAAAAGTTTGTGACTTGTGCCTCATCAAATAGATATATCCGTATCTACTTAAGTCGTCGGTAAAAGTCATGAAGTACTGATAGCCACCTCTGGCAGTTGTGCTCATTGGTCCACACACATCACTGTGTATCAGTTCCAATAGCTCGGATGCCCTCTCACAACTCTTTGTGAAAGGAGACTTAGTCATCTTGCCGAGCAAGCATGATTCGCATGTCTCGAATGACCCAAAGTTGGTCGAAGTTAGGAGTCCATCATCATGGAGCTTCTTCATGCATTTTAGACTAATGTGTCCAAGCCGGCAATGCCAGAAGTATGTCGGATTTATCTCATTAGGCTTATGCCTCTTGACATTCACGTTATAGACCGGTTCCTATTCTAGATTCAATATAAATAACCCATCAACAATAGGTGCATAGCCGCGGAACATACCATTCAAATAAATAGAACAACCATTGTCCTTTAAATTGAATTCATAACCCTGACTCATCAAGCATGAGGCAGAAATAATGTTCCGACTAAGTGCAGAAATGTAATAACAATTATTCAATTCCAAAATAAATCCAGAAGGAAGCTGGAGCTGCATCGTGCCGACCTCCAACGCAACAACTTTTGCTTTGTTGCCGACCCTGATGTCAATCTCCCCTTGTGCCACACGCCTAGTTCTTACCAGCCCCTGCATCGAGTTGCAAATATGAACAACTGATGCGGTATCAAATACCCAAGAGCTACTAGGTATCTCAGCAAGGTAAACGTCTATAACATATGCAACAAGTGTACCTTTGCCTAAAGCAGCATTCCCGGCCTTCTTGCCATGCTCTGCAAGCCACTTGCTACAGTTCCTCTTCCAGTGACCAGTTTCCTTGCAATGATAGCAAATGGTCTTTGAGTCCGGTCCAGACTTGGGCGCAGCGACGGAGGTTACCATCTCCGTGCCCTTTGCCTTAGCCTTCTTCTTAGACCAACTCTTCTTGAACTTAGCCGATTTCTGCACCATCAACACTTGATGCATGCCTTTCGTAATATCCTTCTTTGCCACTTTGAGCATCCCATGCAATTCAGTGAGCTTCTTATCCATGCCATGCATATGATAGTTCGAGATGAACATCCCATAGCTGGGCGGAAGAGAACCCAGAATTGCATCAGTAGCCAGCTCATCCAAGAGCGGGAAGCCCAACCGATCCAAAGCTTGCACATATCCGATCATCTTGATCACATGCGGGCTCAGTGGATCACCTTCCTTCATCTTACAATCCATGAAGGATCGCCGGACGTTGAACCTTTCGGTCCTAGCCTGCACCTAAAACATGCTCTTGAGACTCTCGATCATATCGAAAGCCCCAACGTCTTTGAAATGCTGCTGCAAATCGGGCTCCATACAAGCCAGCATGAGGCAGCTGATCTCGTTTGATTCATCAACGAGTTTCTGGTAGGCATTCTTGGTTGTGGTACTAGCATTATCGGCAGGTTCTCTAGAACATGTTCCTTTTTATCATGCTTGAGAACAATTCTCAAATTTCTATACCAGGTAGTAAAGTTTGTTCCATTCAGTTTATCCTTTTCCAGAATTGATTTCAATGCAAAGTTGGGTTGAGTAGGTGGTGCCATTGATCTACAACAGAAAAATATGCAATCACTAAGCAATGTGTTTATGTAGAGTAATTCTAGCCTTAAATAGAAATACTCCCACTGAAGTCAGCATCCCTCCGCAAACTCTCAGTGATTCAGGATCCAACTAGCACATGCGTCTAGTGAGCTTTAGCATCACTGCTAGACAACATGTCTATCCGGTAAGCAACTCCTTGCTAATCGTATCTCCATATGACTCCTGTCGGTCGGGTAGGTATCTCATACCCCGGCCACCAACCTTCTTTGCCACAAGGCCCAAAACCGTTTTGATAGCCTTGTCAAGCTAACCTGATGCAGTGCATGTCTGTGTCCGACATGAACCCTTCAGTTCAAGGACACCTAGCAGCACCCCAATTTTATGAGCCCACTACTAGACGTACTTGATGTGCGAAGGTGCAACATCGGGGATGGCAATTCGCTTAATATTCATGAGGGATCTTTCTACCATTCTAACATGCATAGAAAACAAGGAAGCATAACAATCACAAGTAAAACATATATTGTGAAATAGTATGGCTCCTTCATGGATGTTCTTCCAGGTCGGCTCCAACTCCGATGACCATCTAGAAACTCCATCTTGTTTGTCACGCCGGGACGCCAAGCCACCAACCTGATCTCTATTATCCAACTACTACAACTAGTAATGAATTTTACATAGAGTCACAAGTCGATACGCATGTCATTATACAATATAATGACAACACTTTGGCTCCTGTCGGCTGCCAAACATGACATGCATGCCATGTATAATTTACACACATGCATCACATACACATGAGCCATACTATTCACATCAAACCCTGCAAAATAAAGTTATGCATAGAATCGCATTCTACCGGTTTGAGTGATCGTGTACGAAATACAAGGCGCTACGAACACGGCTTCGAAGGGGCAACGCCCCTCGCGGATGCGGGCAGCGCCCGATGTTTTCGGAAATTAAAGATCACATCTGAACTCCAATCACGCCAAATTCTCTGATCTGACCGATCTCATCGATCATCGCAAATCCGATTCGGATTTACGTTTCACTGTTAACCCCGATGGCGGATAACCGACCGGTAGGGGTAGATCGTGTCACGACCTCATCGATCCCAATCAACAGAAAACATAGCCACATCGATCCCCATGTGCAGTTGATCTCATCAACCATGCACACAGCCAATCTTATCAATGACAACAGATATCATCTATTGCCTCCACATATCTAATATGCATACGATCTGAATCCAAATCCTATAGCAGAGGCTCTGATACCACTGTTGGGATCCACGGTAGGGTGCGTCGACTGCAAATTAAACTTTCCTACGTGCAGAACAACCAAGAACATTCTACGGGAGATGGATCATAGTTCGTTACCACTAGACGCGCAATGCCGTGCAGCGGAAGAAGAGTTGGGGCAGCGCGTCCGCGTGGATCGTCTCCTCCTCGTCCGATCTCCCTCGTACAGCCGGTGGTCGGTTCCCACGTACAGGTTCGCTGGAGCGGCGCAAGTGCACCGCCTCTAACGGTATCCGCGCGCGCAGGAGGAACATCGTGCGGCGGACTGCTAGGTCCGATCACACAACCGACGACGAGTGGAGGTGTCTATTCGCAACACATGCAAACCCTAGTGACAGCGCCGAAGCGATCCCCCATGAGTGTGCCGCACCTCCACTATATATATAGGCGTCCGTCACGGGCTCAACACTTGGGCCTCGCATGGACCCTAAAGCCCATAAGTCTACTCGGTCACAATCCGAATACAGTTCGGATCACATCCGACCAGTGTCCTCGGATCCGACCTCGTAGGTTCCTTCCCTTAAGCGTGCGACCCCTTAGGTTCAAGTCGGCTTGGTCGCAGTTCGGATCACCTCCGAACTGCACGGTTGGTAGCGGCCTCTAGCAAGGCATGCCGAACACCAAGCAGACTATGAAGCTGGTTAGCGAACCTGTACATCACACTTCCATTCCTTTTGCCACACGATATATGTTGTCGAGCTCAAGGCGAGTCTGTCATCCTTGTGCTAGCCCGATCTCTTTCTCGTTCTAGTGATGCCGACCACAAACCAGATTATCTCATAATCCTTATCGCATGGTCATGCTTATCCTGGTCGGATCACACGAGGGGCCCAGAGTATATCTCTCCTGATCGGAGGGGCAAATCCCATCTTGCTCGACCACGTCTGGTAGCATGGTTCTAGACAAACCCGAAACCTACCTTTATAACTACCCAGTTATGGAGCAGCGTTTGGTTAGCCCAAAGCAAGTTTGTCACCATCCCGAGTACATGCGTCAGCTCAGGTCTTAGGACATAGAACATATGTTGTACTAGAGACTCAGAGATGACATATCGCTGCGTCTCGTAGTTGGGTCTGTCCGACTCGGACCTTATCTCGACTCGGATCCGACTACGTCGAATCCGACCAGATCCTTCCAAGTCCATATTATCCGGTTAGCATCCAATACTCCATGGCTAGTGAGACCAAGCCATCGACCGTGTCATATGCTAGTCTAGTTGGCTGCGCATCCACACAGCCCTTTCGACTAGGGACCTTTCAGGACAGACATCATACAATGCATAGTCCCACAAACAAGTCACGTACTTGCTGATACACATCATTGATAATGTCCAAGGACTATCTTTATTCATAAACACATAGGAAATATCATCATACATGATTGCCTCTAGGGCATATCTCCAACAAGCGGCGGCGGCTCACAGGATCCAAAACCGTCTTCCACGCCCATGGCTGTTGTCTCCGCGTCCGCCACGGCAGGCGTCTCCTCATGGCCGGCGCTACTACATCATTGGCCGGCTCTGCTTGCTGCACGTGGACGCTGTGTGCTCCCCTGATGCCGCCGGAATGGAACCACCGCGGCGACGCCAGGATTGCAGGAGCCACCTCCCGGACCGAACCACCGTCGCGTACCAATGGTTGGGGAAGCACGTCGCGGATGAGAGCGTATCAGATGAGGACTTCCTTGGTTCAGGAAAGACGGTGGCAACAGGGATGAGGTCGAGGCGGAGCTCGAACTAGAAGGCAGTGGGCGTCGTAAATCTGAGCTCGGGGTGGGGAAGGTGGTGGCGGAGGGTGGGATGGGGCAGGGCCGGCGGCGTGCAAGCGCCAGAGCATGGGCGGCACTTGGGTGCCGACGATCTCCAGCCGTCCAGCGGCAGCGATTGACGGACCATGATGCCTAGGCAGCAACGCAGGAGGGCGACGGTGGTGTAGTTGGGAGACACACGTGGTGGGCGGAGTGGTGGGGAGAGGAGGGGGATAGAATGAGTGGCTGGGAGGAGGAGAGAGTGGGTGGGGAGAGGTTTTTTCTGAGATCGGGTGGGGAGAGGTGGCCCGTTTAACTCAGGTCAGACCGTGCCGTTGCGGGCCGGCCCATTTGGCCAGGTCTGGCTGTGAGGAGGAGAGTCAGGGGAAGGTCCGCATAAGGATTTCTAAAAAAAGGTCCGGATAAGGTTGTAGGGTGAAAAAAATGCAATTGAAAATATCTGTATTAGTCTCACTTTTGTTTTTATTGTATATTATATGTTTCACCTTTGTCCAGCAGAGATAAACAATGATGGACTCGAATGATGTTTCAAATATATCAACTGACATATGCACTGATGTAACGATGACGGCCCGGACCAAAACACCATGAGAAGAGGTGCTATACATGTTAACGCAAAAGGTGCATTATTTTATATTATTGTTTTTAGAATATAGGAGACATATATATGGATTTTGGAGATGCACAAAAAGAACCTATTGACAATGGTTCTGAAGCGACGTCGCTGAAAGGGACCACCGGTTTTTTTTACAATATAATGATATGAAAGCGGTGATATCTCATAAAAAACAAAAAAGATGTTAAATTAAACTTCAATTATTATGCAATTATGACCATGTTATATTGTCTCTATTTGTGAAATTTAGCATGCATTATCTTTATATAACTTCATCAAACCATTTATATAACTTCATTAAACTATTTCAGAAGCCCGTGGCAACGCACGGGCATTCTACTAGTTTTTGTAGGTGGAATCATTTTGTCCTTTCAAATTATGATTCTTCAAATTCAACCCCCAAAAGTTTATCCTAGCTTTATTATTAGAAAAGTGATACAACGAACCAGGTACTCTGAAAATAAATATATAAAAATGTTCAGATCACTAATTCCCTTTACAACTAGACAAATATAACACCATCACCGATAAAGTGCGCCAAAAGGCTTTTTTTAATAATAATTATTCAGATTCATCTCTCCTACTCAAAAAATAACAAGTGTTCTCATTTCGCTTCGCCTCCCATTTCGCTCATTCGTCCACCGGTTCACCCTCTTCTCAAACCATCTAATTCTTTCCACCTCACACAATCAACGATTGGAAGAAAAATGAAGAAATGACATGACTCCCATGCAACAAAATCCATGAATGCACGCCTCCTGTGCGATTCCTAGCCGCCCCTCTCTTCTCCCATCCAAAACCCTAGAGTTTTCATGAGATGCGACGAGATGCACTAGGCAATGCTGCAATGAGGAGGAGGAGGCGGTCATGTTTGTGTGGCCGTCGACCAACCACCATGGTTACAAAGATGACGTTCTTCCCTGTCCTCTTTCGTCCCACCAATTTCTAATCAAGGGACTAACGGGCTCGCAACCTTTAGTCATCATCTTCTATGAAGACCCATCAAGGATGTCCTCTTGATCCCATGCCTATTCATCGCCAGCGGCTGCAGAAGGAGTACTAGGTTGCGATACTATTGTCAAAAGTTGTTCGCTCCTTGACTTAAGGAATGTCGTCATTGGGACACAATTCCACTTTCTGGATGGATCCCTTTCTCTCATTGAATAAATGGATGATCACCATTGGCAGCAAGCCCATCAAGCTTCAGTATATGATTTTGTAAACTAAGATTACAACTGGTTTTTCTTATGAGCATTTCTTTATTTGGGGGGTTGCAAATAATATGAGAGAAAATATCGCTCTTCTAATGTGTCTCAGAGAAGTCAGAATTCACAAAGTATGCTTAATCATAGTACAGAGAATTGTTGTGTCCTTCCAGGATCATTTTCAGGTTGGCACATAGATTTGAAAGGATGCTAAATTTTGTATGTTTATGTGCAGGAACGCCAATACATTCTAGTTAGGATGTAGTATTGGAAGGAAGAAAAAAAATTGGTATATAATATGTTTCCATGTTCACTCTTTTGTTACGCATTTGGGTCAACCCGTACTTCATATTTGATTGTAATTATCATAGACTTACATGGCCGAACTACCGGCTTCCCATTGATTATACGGTTTATGGTTATCCCATGTAAGTAAGTTCTTATCTGATCATGCAATTGTATTTTTATGTTTCGTTCCAGTTGATGACAGAGCTTTGTGGTGAATGTACTCGTGGGAAGAGAAACATAACAAACAATTCATCAATTTTCATTGATGGAGCAAAAATAATTATCTGACCTGCATTGACTTTCTCTCATAGACATGCTTGCTCTCTATGTTTCCAAAATCCTATTAGGTTTTGTAGTTGTGATGATAGGCTTGAATATGTAATTTTGCTTATGATTTCTTAACACATAAGTATATGAAATTCATAATTATTTGAATTTGTTTGCCTCCTTAATTTCAGCTTTGCAATATATCACCCTGTCACAAAACAATGTCGTTGACTTGGTACAACTTTAGATAATTAGTGTCACTGACTTAATATAACATTGTACTAAAGTTGTACTAAATCAGCGACACTTATCTCGAAACGAAGGGAGTATATTACAATGTTGATCTTTAATTATTTGTTCATGTAATTATCCTAATGCTCTACAAATTTAGCATGTTGTTATGATTGTGGAAATTAATATGCTAATTTTAGAGAAAAATAGGGTAGGACGGGCGTTTGGGAGCACCTAGGTGCCAAGGCACCTTGTCTTTCCTCCATTTGATTGCATTAAGATGTGTGTCGCCATAATGGTATCCTCTATCCCTAAATAGCCACCTCCCACTATCAAAAATTCTTACCATTCACTACTGGAATCAGGGATTTTGCCGTGTGCCAGTTCTTTGCCGTCTGCTAGCTGACGGCAAAGAAGGTCTTTGCCATCAGCTACCAAAAAGCAGATGGCAAACAACCGGCAGACGGCAAAGAAGGTCTTTGCCATCTATTACTTCTTTGCCGTTAGCCGGCTGACGGCAAAGAGGGAGGTGACCCCACTAACGAGCCGATTAGAAATACTTAATGGCCCCCCTCTTTGCCGTCCGCTAGCAGACGACAAAGATAAAAAGCAAGCGGACGGCAAAGGTTAACTAACCTAACCTAACCTAACGCCCGGCTGATCGAGCCACCCCCCGCCCGTTACTCTCTCTTCTCTCCCTCTCTCCTCCCCGATGCCCGGCCGCCACCAGATCCACCCACCGCCGCCCGGTGCTGCCCCACCGCCCGGCGCCGCCCCCGCCCCCGGCGCCGCCCCGCCCCCGCCCCCGCTTGCCCCGTCGCCCACCACCCCGTCGCCCCCACCCCACCCGCCGACGCCGCCCCTGCCGCTCGGTGTCGCCCCACCATCCCGCCGCCCGGCGCCACCCCTGCCGCCCGTCGCCGGCCCACCCGCCCCACTGCCCCGGCGCGCTGCCACGTCGCCGGCCCACCCGCCCCACCGCCCCGACCGTCCCATTGCTCTGGTGAGTTTTTTTTCTTTTTTTCTTTTCTTCTTTTTTCATATTTTTTGTTGTTTAATTGCTAGTGTTAGATTTAGTGCTAGATATGTGTTAGTGTTAGTGTTAGATTTAGTGCTACATATGTGTTAGTGTTAGATTTAGTGCATGGGTTTTAGATGAAAAAAGATGAAAAAAGAAGAAGAAGAAAAGAAGTAGAAGAAAAAAGAATATGTAGAAGAAAAGAAGAAGAAGAAGAAAAGAAGTAGAAGAAGTAGAAGTAGAAGAAGTAGAAGAAGAAGAAAAGAAAAGAAGTAGACAAAAGATGAAAAAATAATAAGAAGAAAAGAAGTAGAAGAAGAAGAAAGGAAGAAAAGAAGTAGAAAAAGATGAAAAAAGAAGAAGAAGAAAAGAAGTAAAGAAGAAGAAAGGAAGAATAGAAAAGAAGTAGAAAAAAGATGAAAAAAGAAGAAGAAAAAAAGAAGTAGAAGAAGTAGAAGAAGAAGAAAAGAAGAAACGAAAAGAAGTAAAAGAAGTAGAAAAAAGATGAAAGAAGAAGAAGAAGAAAGTAAAGAAGAAGAAGAAGAAGAAGAGAAAGAAAGAAGAAGGATAGAAGGAAACACCCTGACACCCCGACGCCCTAACCCTGACACCCCGACCCCGACACCACACCTTGACACCCCGACCCCGACACCACACCCCGACACCCTGACCCTGACACCTCGACCTCGACACCCCGACACCCCGACCCCCTGACCCCGACACCACACCCCGACCCCCTGACCCCTTGACCCGGACACCCTGACCCCGACACCACACCCCAACCCCGACCCTGAAACAGCACCCCGACCCGACACCGGCATGACACCCCGACCCCCGACCCCCGACACCTCCCGAAAAGGTGCTCTTTGGCATTCTAGAGGCCGACGGGGTCATATATTTGTGAATTATGAGTTAGGTCATATATTTTTTGATTTTGTTATGAAAAACATCATATATAATTGTGTTGATCGGGTAGATTTAAATGTGCAGTTGTTTCATCCCTGCGAGGTTTGGTGTTCGACGACCTCGCCGTGTGTTTGATGAGCTCTGCCCCTTCGTTCGTGGGTGAGCACAAATGACATGTCCTCCTCCCCATTAATTATTTGCTCTGTTCCGGTGTTCGTGCCGATGAAACTTGATAGTAGGTATATATGTGTCTTGAATCATCAGTATGCGTAACCAATATGTGTCTCCCATTCAAAAGCGTTATAGTTATAAATATGCATGCATTTGCATATTTATAACCTTGATTCTTTCGAATTGTCCAACGCTGTCCATGGACAGCCCAAGTATGTGTAGATTGGGTTCTTTTTCCCATATGCTTTGCTCCGGATCCGACGCATAAATTTCGTCAGTGCCTCCCCTGTTGTTCTCCGGGTACACATCCTCTCTGTTTATTGCAGAGACGTGTATCTGGAGAACAGCGGGGAGGTGCTGCCAAAATTTTGCGTCGGATCCGGAGCATAGCATGGGAAAATGAACCCAATCTACACATACTTGGGTGGGATTAGGACCTATCATTACCTATTAGAGTGTAGGTTGCATGGACGTAATAAAATTGACAAAGTAGATCAACTGATGAATATATACATGGTGAATTATATATATATTTGTTGTGTGTCTAGTAGATCTGAAAGTCAAGATGAGTGATCGTGCGTGGATGTATACCGGTCACACTGGTCAGAACAAATGGAGCGCTGAATGGTTCACAAAAACCAAGGGGTTTGTGCAAGCCGCATTTGCAAATGGCCAGAGGAAAACCTGGTGCCCCTGTTTCTGGTGCGGCAATTGGGAAAAGAGGACAGAGGCTGAAGTGGGCAAACACCTGCAGAAGAGTGGTTTTACACCTAATTATACAGTGTGGACATATCATGGTGAGTCTGCCCAACATGACCGAGCTGAGGTGGATCGTCGTCGCACCGACGAGCATGGTACCGGGATGGAAAACACGGTGCAAGACTATGATGATGCTTGGGATTCGGACGAGGAGATGGAGGAATATGCAAAGGCCTTCAATGAAATGTTGGAGTCTTCAAAACGCCCGCTCCACGAGCATACTGAGCTTTGTCAGTTGGATGCCATCTCACAATTAATGGCTCTAAAGGCTCAGTTCAACTTGGGCAAAGAATGCTACGACACAATGATGACAGTATTTGGACGCTTTCTACCCAAAGGCCATGTAATGCCTGCAAACCTGTACCAGTCGGACAAAATCCTCCGTGCACTGAATATGCCCTATGAGAAGATGCATGCCTGTGAGAAAGGATGTGCCTTATTTAGGCTTGACTATGCGGACTTGAACTATTGTCCCATTTGCAAGTCTTCCAGGTATGTTGTGATAGACAACGGTATGGGTGAGAAGACACATACCAAAATCCCCGTTAGTGTTCTTCGGTATATGCCAATCGTACCAAGACTTCAACATCTTTTCATGGTCGAAGAGATGGCCAGACAGATGACATGGCACAAAACAGGCAAAAGAACCGAACTAGATGCAGATGGGAATCTGATGATGGTACACACATCGGATGGTGTTGCGTGGAAAAAGTTTGATGAATTACATGCTGACAAAGCGGCAGATCCGAGGCATCCTCGAGTCGGCATCAGCACGGATGGGTTCAGTGTGTTTGGTATGACGGCAGCCCAATACAGTTGTTGGCCCGTATTTGTCTTTCCACTCAATCTCCCCCCGGACAGATTATGCAAAGAAAGAACATTTTCCTGACGTTGATAATTCCAGGGCCCAACTATCCAGGGAAAAATATGAATGTGTACATGCAGCCGCTTAAGGACGAATTGCAAGAAGCCTGGGATAATGGGTTCAAGACATATGACGCCTATAGCAAACGGAACTTCATAATGCGTGTCTGGTACATGTACTCGACGCATGACTTGCCGGCGTATGCGCTATTCGTTGGCTGGTGTGTGCATGGAAGGTTCCCGTGCCCCACATGCAAGGGAGCTCTTGAGTTTCGTTGGCTTCAGGCCGGTCGCAAGTTTTCTTGCTTCGACATGCATAGACAGTTCCAGAATCCTCGCCATAAGTTCAGGAAAGACAACAAGAACTTCATCAGAGGTAGAGTTGTCAAAAACTCGGCACCACCTGCATTGACAGGCCAACAGACCCTGGATTAGTTAAATGCTGTCGAGCCAGATCCAGAGCGTCTAGGGTACTTCAAGGGGTATAATTCTAAGCACGCCTGGACTCACAAGACATGCTTATGGGATCTGCCTTACTTCAAAGACCTCCTTTGCACACACACCATTGACGTGATGCACACTGAGAAGAATATCGCCGAGGCACTTTTGGTACATTGTTCGACATAGATGGGAAGTCAAAGGATAATACTAAGGCTAGAGTCAATCTGGAGGCGCTATGTGATAGGTCGTTAAAAAACATGAAAGAACCAAAAGGAAAGCAGAACTGGACGAAGCCAAAGGCATGGTTCAATCTTGGAAGGCCATCTATGAGGGAAATTATCTTGTGGGTGAAAATGCAGTTGATGTTCCCCGATGGGTATGCAGTGAATCTAAAGAGGGGAGCGAGTCTTGAAAAATTGAAGATATTTGGTCTCAAGAGTCATGATTGGCACATATGGATTGAGCGGGTAATGCCGGTGATGTTGCGTGGCTTCATCCCTGAGGATGAATGGCTAGTACTGGCAGAACTCAACTATTTCTTCCGTGTTCTTTGTGCGAAAGAACTATCGCCTGGCGTGCTAGAAGAAATGGAAGAGTTGGGGCCGGAGTTGATCTGCAAGTTAGAGAAGATCTTTCCACCAGGCTTCTTTAATCCAATGCAGCATTTGATTTTGCATCTCCCGACCGAGGCAAGATTGGGGGGGCCCGTGCAAAATCGTTGCTGCTACCCAACTGAGAGGATGCAGAAGATGCTTCGAGAAAAAATGTAAAAATAAACGTAGAATTGAAGCATCGATGGCTGAGGCATTCATCACAAAGGAGGCGGCAAACTTCGTAACAACACACTATGAAGCCAAAAATCGTCATTTGCATAATCCGAAGCCTCGGTACAATGCCGACGACCCTAAAAAGGGTGGATCCAACCTCAGCCTATTCAAAGGGAATCTCGCACCAACTAGTGTTTCACATCCAGTATCTTTGGATAACGAAGAATGGCGGACCATTTCATTGTATATCTTCAACAACCTGATAGAAGTGCGGTCGTATATCGAGTAAGTTCTCGGTACATTATTTCGCAACTTCTATTTCCTTTGAACTGCTCTTATTCCTGGATATGTCATACAGTCGATACGTCGCCATATTCTCGTATGGAGCGGTGATCCAAAAGGATTCCATCGAAGAGTATGAGCTTCTCGCAAAGCAAGGAGGCGGCTATCCCGGTTTCATCTCTTGGTTCAAACAAATGGTAATTTCTATTAGACAATTTCATTTCATTTGCTAATTTGTGCGTAATGCAACAATCCTTTCGTATTAAACTTGTAGGCTAATTCAGAGTCTATGGACGCCGAATTGAGCCAAGTCGCTAATGGTTTTGACTATAAGGTCCGTTCATTTGACAAATACGACATCAACGGGTATCGCTTTCGCACCTATGGCAAAGAGCTATCTATGGCCGACTGAAAGTCTACAAATTGTTGTATATCTGCTATCGGCGAA
Source organism: Triticum aestivum (assembly GCF_018294505.1). Lineage (NCBI taxonomy): Eukaryota > Viridiplantae > Streptophyta > Magnoliopsida > Poales > Poaceae > Triticum > Triticum aestivum. The sequence goes on from NC_057806.1 coordinate 185,738,504, forward strand.
GGAGGTACCGAGTATTATGGGAGAGTTGAAGCAATTTATGAACTTCTATTCTATGGTGAAAACCCACCGAATGTCGTAGTCTTCAAATGTTATTGGTTTCAGCCGAAGGGGACTAGAAGGACTCATGAACATATAGGGCTAGTTGAAATCAACCAAAGCACCCATTTAGATGTTCCTGATGTCTATATTACGGCTCAACAGGCGACCCAAGTATTCTATCTACCGTGGGCCTGCCAAACTAGTCCAAATCTGAAAGGTTGGGATGTCGTTTATGAAGTGCCACCACGTGCTAGACTATCTCCCCCAAAGGAAGAGGATTATGAACCTCACATTAACCCAGGCACATATGAAGGAGAATTCTTCCAAGAGACACGTCTTTCTAAAAAGAGTTTCAAGAACCGCTATACTTCACCCCAAAACATTGAAGTAGACAGCGACAGTGAATCCGACATCGCCCCAGAGGAGGAACAAGAAGAGCTGGAACAAGAAGAGGTTACTGCTGCGGATGACCTGTCAATGCTTGACCGATTACGTCAAGGTGGCCTTCCACATGTTGATGCCACTGAACCCTATGAGCCCGTCATTGATTATAGAGATGATGATGATTATGCATTTATTGATGATACTGATCGAGATTATTAGTAGTGTCAGGTATTCAATTTTTTTATGTTGTACTTGATGATGATACACTTCAGTGATATACATATTATTATTCATGTCGGTATTTTTTTTATGTTGTACTAATTTCATTTACTCTTTGTCATGGCAGGTGTTGAAAGATGGTGGGCGCTGGTCGGGAGCGCTCCGAGGCCCCTTCTTCGTTGGCGCGTGGTGTGAGGTCTTCCATTCCACACGCACCTCTCCGCCGAGCGTTGCTGGACAGTATGGCGACACCGCCAGGCCCTTCTTTGTCGACCGCGGTGCCCAACAGGGGACGAGGTAAGAAGAAGAGAGGAGCTGGAGCACGTGGTCACGGGAGAGGACGTACGGTGGCTGCTAGGGCGCCTTCCTCGCCGCCACCCCCAGCTGTTTCACCCGAGCACGTGACTGCTAGGGTGGACTCGTCCGAGGAGGAGGCTACACGGACTCCGATCCATGAGCCTTCGGTCCATGAGCCTTCGACCCACGTGCCTCGGGTCGACGGGCCTTCGGCCCACGAGAGTTCGGCCCACGAGACCCCGGAGGAGCACACGTCTGGATGGGGTACCTGGCCGGATCAGCCTGAGGAGCCGAGTGGCCATGCTGATGATGGTGGGGAGCCGACTGATATTGAGGAGGGGGCACCGTCTACCAGCGTGGTTGTACACGGCTCCTGTCCGTGCCGGCGACCCGCGAGCAGAGGTGGTTGATTTTCCTTGATGGGGAGAGGTAAGTGCATTTAATCTTTTTGTACCTTCTGCATTAACGTTTCTTCAAATAACTAATGCGTTGGCCTTATCATGTTGCAGGGGTTGGGACCACCATCATGGTGTCTGCCGGCCCAACTCCGTCCTTGGAGTTCTTTGTCGGCAAAACTTCCAGGGGTTTGTCACATTGCCTGGTGAGGGTCGGCTTCCAGAGCTTGGATTGAGTTGGGAGCACTATTTGGCTGCCTCGGCCCCGCCGGGTGAGATTATCGACGGTATCTTGTGCAAGATGAGGGCAGACGTGGTGATCAGAAAGTTCTGGGTAATTTCTCCTTTACACAATAAAAAATCTTCAACTAGCTAGTTATTAATTGTACTAATCAATATTGTCTCATTTGATTGCAGGCATTCTACAGGTGTGAGGAGGGATACGAGGAGGAAGCGGCAAATGTTATCGATAATGTCTGCAAGCGCCTACTATAGAACTTACGGCACGAGGCTTGGGTGCAGACTGTTCGAGACTACTACGCCTTGCGTGGTATCAAGAAGACGAAGCCGGCGTGCCGCGATAAGTACTTGAGTAAGGAGGAGTACATGAAGGTAATTCTTAAGGCCTTGTACTTACTTCCTTCATTTAGTAATTCATAGCCGTAGTGCTCAAGTTTCTATTTGCTAACTTAGGCCCCTCTGAGATGGTGTGCGGATCAGATGGATTGTTGGGAGGTGTTGGTCAATGAGTGGTGCTCAAAAGAATGGCTAGCCCTCCACAACAAGGCCAAGGACAAATGTGCCCAAATGGAAGGTGTGCCACACCATCAAGGCAGCTCCAACTTATATCAGTTCGGGTGGAACTGGGTATGTGGTTTGCTTCATGATTCATGCAATTCATTCATCATGCTAGCTTTAGCCCTTTAATTACTAATTTAATTTGTTTCTCTCTTTCAGGCATGCTACAATAAGGCGAATAAGGTGCCAGAGGTGTACGACCTGTATGCCATGGCCCACACCGCCTTTTACAAGAAAGCCAAGGCATTCTCTCCGTCTGACCTCGATGATCCAAAGAACTTCACCAACATCTCCTCCCATGAAAAGCTCGTGAAATATAGAGATGAGGGGAAGGCGAGGAAAGGGGAGGACTTTAACCCGAGTGAGGGCCCCATTGATACAGAGCTGCTGATGATATCTGGTGGCGGGAGGTCCCATGGCTCCATAGCCATGGGAGATGGACTTATCCGTTGTCCTAGCACTCTCCCGGAGATCAAGGCGCGCCAGTCAAGCTCCGCTCCTGAGATAAGGACTCATGAACGGCCAGTCCAACTCGCCTTCAAGGTTAGTTATACTTACTCAGCTATCTTTCTCCATTACATTGTGTGCGCTTCCATCAATGATTACAAATGGTCATGTGAGTGGTGTTGCAGGCTGCTATATAGAGTGAGAGAGATAGAATGGAGAAACTTCTGGCTAAGGCGGCGGAGAGGCAGCGGACTTGGAGGGGAGGACGACAAAGATGTTGGAGGAGGAGAGGGCACGGAATGACATGCAGGAAAGGGCCATGTACGAGCTCCTTGTGGTAAGTTTCTTCTGCAGATTACCCAAAACATTTATGTAGTGTTTCTCTCATTACTAACTAGTATGACTGACTTGTCAAAACCAAATGTGGAGTCTGTGTGCGAGAAGTCCGGTCAGACCGCTCCGTCGATGCCAGTGATTGATCCTGGGACCATGATGAGTTTAATTTGAATGTACATTACTTGCTAGTCTTAACATTTGAGTGTCATCATGCTAATGAGACATTGGAAATGATCTTTCGAAACGATCCTTCTCCAGCTACCGGCACGAGCCAGCCCGCTCCTACACCTCCATGATCACGGTAAGTTTCTCTAGTGTTTTGCTTAACAAATGCATAAAGACCTAGACTTAGATTTATTTCCTCCAATATGCTTACCATAATGACCTAGAGTTAGCTTCTTTTCCAACAAAATGACTTAATAAGCTTACTGACCTCCAAAACCATCCATTTTACCTAAGTTAGCTCTAAAACGATCTGTACTTAGCTTACTTATGTAAAAAATTGCATAATTAGCTTAGTTAGCTCATAAGCGATCTATTTTACCTAAGTTAGCTCTAAAATGACCCATTTTACCTTAGTTAGCTTATAAATGATCCATTTTATCCAAGTTAGCTCTAAAATGACCCATTTTACCTAGATTAGCTCCTAAATGATCCATTTTACCTACGTTAGCTTTAAAATGACCCATTTCACCTAGGTTAGCTCCAAAATGAACCATCTTACCTAGGTTAGCTCCAAAATGACCCATCACACCTAGGTTAGCTCCAAAATGAACCATCTTACCTAGGTTAGCTCCAAAATGACCCATCACACCTAGGTTAGCTCTAAAATGATGCTTTTTACTAAGTTAGCTCATAAACAATCCATTTCAAGTAAGTTAGCTCATAAACGATCCATTTCACCTAAGTTAGCTCAAAAACGATCCATTTCACCTAAATTAGCTCTTAAATGATCCATTTCACCTAAGTTAGCTCATAAACGATCCGTTTCAACTAAGTTAGCTCATAAATGATCCATTTCACCTAAGTTAGCTAAAAACGATCCATTTCACCTTAGTTAGCTCATAAACGATCCATTTTATCCAAGTTAGCTCTAAAATGACCCATTTTACCTAGATTAGCTCCTAAATGATCCATTTTACCTACGTTAGCTTTAAAATGACCCATTTCACCTAGGTTAGCTCCAAAATGAACCATCTTACCTAGGTTAGCTCCAAAATGACCCATCACACCTAGGTTAGCTCTAAAATGATGCTTTTTACTAAGTTAGCTCATAAACGATCCATTTCAACTTAGTTAGCTCATAAACGATCCATTTCACCGATGTTAGCTAAAAACGATCCATGTCACCTAAATTAGCTCTTAAATGATCCATTTCACCTAAGTTAGCTCATAAACGATCCATTTCAACTAAGTTAGCTCATAAATGATCCATTTCACCTAAGTTATCTAAAAAACGATCCATTTCACCTTAGTTAGCTCATAAACGATCCATTTGACCTTAGTTAGCTCATAAATGATCCATTTCACCTTAGTTAGCTCATAAACGATCCATTTCAACTAAGTTAGCTCATAAATGATCCATTTCAACTAAGTTAGCTCATAGACGATCCATTTCACCTAAGTTAGCTCATAAAGGATCCATTTCACCTTAGTTAGCTCAAAAACGATCCATTTCACCTAAGTTAGCTCATAAACGATCCATTTCACCTTAGCTAGCTCATAAATGATCCATTTCAACTAAGTTAGCTCATAAATGATCCATTTCAACTAAGTTAGCTCATAAACGATCCATTTCACCTAAGTTAGCTCATAAATGATCCACTTCACCTTAGTTAGCTCATAAACGACCCATTTCAACCACTGTTAGCTCATATATGATCCATTTCACCTAAGTTAGCTCATAAATGACATATACTTCTTGTTCTAGTCTTCTTGTTCTAGTCTTCTTCTTCTAGTCACTTTTTTCTAACTTCCTTATTTGCCATTTTGCAGATTTCATTCACTTCACGGAAGCTAGCTTGCTATGATGGAGTGCTTGTTTTTTCTTTCATTCTCTTCAAGTATTCTTCTAGCTTGCTATGATGGAACTTGCTATGTATGAATGGATGGAACTATATATGTATGTACGATGAAACTTATGTGCTGGATATGTGATATGTTTGCTGTTAAATAGCCCTGTGAAATATATATATATATATATATATATATGTCATATATATTTGCTGTCAAAATTGTTGTATTTAAAAAAACAGAAAAATGGGGCAAAGCAGGATCTTTGCCGTCAGCCACTAATGGCAAAACCACCTTTGCTGACAGCCACGGACGGCAAAGGAAACTTTGCCAACAGCGGCGGACGGCAAAGCAGCCACGCGGTGGCCACCTGTGCCTCCTGGGAAGTGACCCATTTGGCCAGTTTGCCTACAGCGGTGGACGACAAAGGCTTTTCCTACAGCGGCGGACGGCAAAGAGTAAACAACTTTGCCTACAGCCGCGGACGGCAAAGGCCTGCCGTGTAGTGACGTCCAGCTGACATCATTCGGCGGACAACAAAGGCAGGAAATTTTTTTCCGTCAGCGGCGGACGACAAAGGCTGTCGTTAGCCACCTAACGGACTAACAGCGTAATTATTGCCGTATGCTTTCTTTGCCGTCAGCTGCTGATGGAAAAGGCCCCTTTCCCGTCAGCCGCCGAAAGCGGACGGCAAAGTAGCTCTTTGCCGATCCTTACTTTGCCGGAGCTGTTTGCCATCCGCGACAGATGGAAAAGACCTTTGCCGTCCGCCGTTCCTGCCTTTGCCGTCTGCCGTGGCAGATGGTAAAGTAGCTAATTCCTGTAGTGATTTGATCAAGCCACTTTCATCTGCTTAAATGATCTTTTTGCTTTATTTTTCTGAAAACTCTCTCCCAAGCAGTGACCATCTCCATGCTAGCAACGCCTCTCCATAGGCCACAGGCATCTCCCACATATTTATTCTCCTGTCCATTTTCACCTTCCACTAGTACGCATCGGTGCTAACACATGGTTTGTAACCCCTTTCCGCGACGATATTTGCAACCGTCGTCAAGTGAGTGTGGGAGATAGGGGGTCCTTCTCACATGACCCATAAACCGTCGAGGATAGGCCCTCCTGGCATACAGGCTGGGGCAAAATGAGCTCGTGTGCGATCGGGTGAGGCATCGAAACCCAATCGTTTCCGTTCGTATATACGTCCCACACGGTGAATCTCAGAAAACATTTCTGTTCGTATGTATATCACACACAGTCAATCCAAGAAATACATTTCCGTTCTTATGTATATCTCACACAGTCAATCCAGAGAAATGTTTCCATTCATATGTACATCCCATACGGCCAATCCAGGAAACGTTTCTGTTCGTATGTACATCCCACATAGTCAATCCAGGGAAAACGTTTCCTTTCGTATGTACATCCCACACAGGTTTATGTATAGGCTCGTGTGTGATAGGTGTAACCATCACACATGCTCTGCCTTGGTTAACCGTTTGCTTTTATCAACTACATCACACATGATTTGATGAAGAAAATTGTGTGGCATTGGGCTATCTATCACAAGCACTTTTACTGCTAGAACCGTTTGCAAAGTTCCATGACACATTTAGCTGGTTTATTAGTTTACAATTAATAATTCCAATATTACGCAAATTCACATTTCATATTGAACAGCTGTTTGCCAATTTCATATCAGGCACATAAATATATTTTAACATCATAGTATGATAGCTACCTGAAAACATCACAGTGCAACATATAGCTAGTTCAACTTCATAAGAACAATATTAGGACAATATATTCATTTCCCTAATCAAGATCATCCAGGCTCGTCTTATCCACCTTTGCTTTTAGTTCAGTAAGAACCTGTTTTGCACTGGCCAATTGGGACAGTGCCTCCTCCTTCGCCAACACCATCTTAGCAAAGTCTGATTTAAAAAAATCTGAGCTCATTCTCCACCTTCCTCTTTTTACCCTGCATCTTCAAATATTCTTCAGCATTGACAACACTTTCTCTAAGCCTACCTCTGTTCTCTTCCTCATACATGCTCCAGAGCTTTGCTAGGCACATTTTCAAAGACTGTGGCCATTCTTGATCAACCCACTCCAACAACATAGAAAATCACCAATACTTATTTTGAAAAACTGAAGACACAGGTTAATTATGACATATCTTCTCAAAAAGATCAATGTGCAAATGAATTAATTACTACTGAGACAACAACCAAATTCTGAAACATCAGAAGCTATAATTAACTACAACAACGCTACAAGTTCTTACTCATGTACTACTATAAATAACAAACTGGACATTTTATGAGGGAGGTAAATATAACTACAACAACATAGCGACAGTGTTTGGATGACAACAAATTGATACTAACATGTGTGTACATGCACAAATTTAGTAACATAGAACCAATAGCACTAAGGTCGTCCACTATGTATGCTAAAACCGGTGTAAAGACAACTATTGCTACATTTCGCATGGGTGCCCTGCACTGGCGAGCCGATGTAGCAAAAAAAATCAGGGACCCGGACTCCGGAGCACCTAGTTGCTCTGATACCCAGTTCCTTTGTGCCATAAAGATTTAGTATTTTACTGCTTGGCTACTCAGATGTGTGGACCAAAGTTGGCTGCACAAACTACTGAAGCGGTGCCAAATAATTTTGTAATGGCACCGCTGATGAGATGGCAACATTTTTAGATATTGGGGACAAACTGTGGCACTGTCTTAGGATGCGTTGGGTTGAAGGTGTGTTATGAATGGGTTGGGACCGTGACAGTGTCTGAATCACATCTAACAAATGATTTGTAGCAATGAAAGAGGGTCTAACCTTCTCTGCACTTGCCAGAAACTTCCTCCGAGTGTCCACATATTCAAACGCAACTAGCTTCACACATGGAGATTGATGGTGAGAATGAGCAGACAGATCTTTAGCCACCCCGCTCCATTCGTTGCAACTGATGGTCCTAGGGAGCTACAAGAGGAAGAGGTGACTCAAATCGACCACCGGGTTAAAATCCGTCATTCCAAGTCATAGCCTGAGAGAGAGAAGAGAGGCATACCTCGGTGGTGAAGGAGTCGTCGTTGGAGGAGGAACCGCTGGAGAGGTCATTGAAGAAGACCATGGCGTCCTCGGCGGTAGGATGCGAGACCGCGAGAGCGAGGAAGCAAGCGAGGAAGCGGCTATAGCTTAGGAAGGAAGGGAGGAGAAAACGGAGGAAATGTGACTTGTGGTCGGGGAGAAAAGGGGGTGGGAAAGAGGGAGGGGGGCTGGGGTAGATATTTTGGCAGTAGGCCAAAAAATTTGAAATGTGGAGGGAAACTTTGCGAGTGGTGCCGCCAGACACCATCCACTTTGAACGATTGTGTGCATCGCAAACGATTCTTCTGCTTTACACGCATGGGATGAGTTTGATAATTCAAATTTTGGTGGAAATTTCCCCGGGTATGTCATTGCATAATTTAATATTGCTTGCTAATTTGGGCACACAAAAGAGCGTACAACACATAGACCACACTTACTGAATCGAGCAATTTTAGTAATTAAACAGAGCCAGTTGACCTAAACATTGCTCTAACAAAATACCAGCATTAAAAACAAAGCCTAAGTGTGCATAATTTTAACAAATCCGCCGTTGCGCCGGCCTATGCATCGCCGGTGTGAGATGAGACGTTGATGACTTGTCTTAGCGAAATGCCGCCGTTGGTGGACTCCGTGCCCCCCTACCGAAGTCGACCGCATCCTCATCCTCGGCGCCACCCTTAGGGTTGTAGTACTCGTAGTAGTGGCTGCGCCAGAGCTCGCATTGGTACTCCACCTCCGATTCCTCGACGGACAGACTCTTCTCTACCTCGACCCCGGCCACACGCAACTCCTCCTCCCGGCGCTCCTCGATCTCCGCCGCCTCCTGCATCTCCAGCTCCCACTCGGCGATCTCATGAGGAAGCAGGTGCTCCATGGTCACCGCCGCCTTTTTGGACGTGGGTTGCATGCTGGATTCCGAGGTGGCCTGGAATATCTTGGCGTGGATGGCCTCGACCTAGGCCAGGGCGACATCGGCAGCACGGACGGCGACTCGAGTTCTCTCAGCATTTGTATCCATCATCGCAGCAGCGGCTGCAGTCATCTCGACTGCTGCAGCTGCCCTATCGGCTGCCGCAGACGCCTTCTCGGCGGATGCGGCCGCGCTCAATGCGGATGCGGCGGCACTCGGCGTAGGCGGACGCGCTCTCGGCACAGGCGGCGGCGCTCGGGGAGGACACGACCATCGTACCTTCACGGAGCGTTTCCACGGCTTTATCTTTGCAAGAAGGGGGTGCGGGAATGGGGATCGGGATGCATGGATTCGGGGGTTGCCGACACTGGAGCAGACGAGTCAGCGAAGCTTAAGGAGGAAGACTTAAATAGACCCAGAAATTTTCATTGCAAATGGTTCCTATAAAAGAACTATGTGTGATGTTCTGGATATTTTTCATTAGTTGTGAAAGACGAATTTGGAGTAAAGTGACAACGGGTGGTGTTTTAAATGTACATTACTAGGGAAAACCTTATACATAGAAGATTACCAGTAGCGCTGGTTAAAATGAGGCGCTACTGCTACTTAGTAATAGCGCGCGGCCGTAAAAGCCGCTACTACTATCCTGTTAGCAGCAGCGCGTGTTAGAAAAATGCGCTGCTGCTAAGTTTGAACTAGGCGCACATGGCTAGCCCCACTTAGCAGCAGCGCGTATCCTTATCCAGCGCTACTGTTCTGCTCCATAGTAGTAGCGCTTTTCTTGAACCCGCGGTGCTGCCAACCCTACCTTATCGTCCCCGTGCGGCCGACCCTCTCACTCTCCCTCTCACTTACTCTCCCTTGCACCCCCTCTTCCGCCGCCACCGCCGTTGTCCGCCGTCGCTGCTCCTCCTCCACTGAGGTAGTCCGTCCATCCCTCCTCCTCCTCCCTCCTCCCTCCTCCCCTCCCTCCTCTTCCCACCGTGCCCTCCTCCCTCCTCCTCCAACCGCCCCTCCCACCTCCTCCGGCCGCCCCTCCTCCCTCCTCCTCCGGTCGCCCCTCCTCCCTCCTCTGAGTTGGCCACCCTCCTCCCCCTCCTCCTCTCTCCTCCCTCCTCCTCCTCCCTCCCCAACCCCTCCTCCCTCCATCTCTCCTAAACCCTAAACTCTTTTTTACTATTCTTGTATAATGTAATTGTTTTACTGATTTTTAGTAAGTGTTTAATAGAATTAGTAAGAAAATTAATAGAACTAGTTGGACTAGTTTATTTTTAGTAAGAACTAGTTTATTTTTATTTATAGTAAGTGCTTAGTTGAACTAGTTGAATTAATAGAACTAGTTTATTTTTAGTAAGAAAATTTAGGTATATGAGATTTGATGATCTAATTAAAATTTTACTATAGAGCTAGTTTATTTTTAGTAAGAAAATTAATAGAACTAGTTTATTTTTAGGTGTATTTAACATAATTCTACTTTGATTCGTTTTGAAGTGGACATGACATATTTTGAACATGTCACATTTGTTGTTATTTTTTAGTTAAAGCAATTATTCCTGCATCAATGTCGACGATGTCTATCCCGCATCCTCGTCGTTGACTCGACGGAGGAGGCCTGCTTGATCAAAGGGGCCATGTCCGGGACTGGGCTCTACCGGGTTGGTACCGGGGTCGCTTCTCCTCCATTCCCGTGTGCTAGACATTTTGGTGTAATGCACTCAGGGACGAAAGGAGGAGTGACCATCACCAAAGATCGAATGTATACATGTGAGCTGAGAGTTTTCATGAAAAGACTCGACAGACCGATAGTCAACCTGTGATGAATAATAGTGATCTAATTTAGATTTTGTAGTACATATATTTAATTGTACAAGTTTAATCTTGCAATTATGAACATAGTAAATGTCGTCGATGTCGTCGTCGGACGGCGAAAGTCTCCCAGCAGAGTGCGACTGGTGCGGCGATGACCGGGGTCAGTGCGACAAGCCTCACCTGGTAGAAGGTCGGCGCTTCAGCATTAAGCTCCAGGAGACCTTCGATGTTGAAACGGTACGCAGCGACAACAAGTATTTTTTTTCATAATTAAGCACGACTTTTGCTTCTTCAACATGTAATTTTCGTCTTTTACAATTCAACTAGCTTATCCCATGCCATGCAAGACCCTATGTCTTGGAGAGGATGGATTTTGAAGATCATGAAAGTATGGAAACAAAGATAATTCAGCTAAGGACCCATCATGGTATGGATTTTGATGTAAATCTATACAATTCTGAGAGTGTAACCCATTTTGGTTGCCCGAATTGGGAAGCACTTTGCAAGATGTATGCTTTTCATGAGGGTATGCTTGTCACCATGGATCTTGGTTATCCTGACATCGAGCAAGATAATATGGACATTTGGGACCTTATTGATACGCTTCCAATTCTACCGCAATGTGAGTTTCTCAAACATAGTTATTAAATAATTTATACTATTTATTTCAAAATAATTGACAGCTTATTTCCATTGATAGCTTATTTTCATTCTTCAAAGAATGTGCGGAAGATGGTAGACAGAACCTACTACACCGATGGCTCAGAATTAACTTATCAGGAGAAAAATCATCTGATCTCATTTATTAATGATCTTGGGAATTATAATATCCATTATCAAACTCCACATTATGGTCAATATGTGCCACTAATGCACGTGTTGAACTACGGTAACATCCATGGAGATGACATGGTAATATTCTTTACTATTACGACATCTGTGCATCTTTTGCATAAATGTTTCTAAAACTCAACTACATTGCTAACTACAAAGTTATTACTATGTTTTTCAACAGAAAATCCCGAAGGATTGTGTGCCTCATCTGATGTTTCCAAAAGGTCGCCTTGATGTTATGACCTTATGGCCAGGTCATCCTATGAATCACTCCTGTTCATACCGGATTTCTAAAACCGATGAAGACATGACAATCAAAGATTGGAAAGAATGTATGGTCAATCATAGGGAGCTACTTGGAAGCAACATTATGCGAAGCGCAAGAATTGGAGACAGGATAATCTCCATTCTCCATAATGGAGAGTCAGGGCCTATCTTCACTACTGCAGGATGCTGCTAACGCGACACTACAATGAGAGACCCTTCGACAAAACTGTGTGCGATGCATTAATCGCAAACGATGGTGTAAAAAACCGTCAAAAAGGTGCAAAACATTTGTGATGGCGGAGCCATCAAACACGGTTCAGATTTTAGTTGCATGTGTGATGTAGGGCATACAGTTCAGTTCAAACTATTTGCGATGAGGAGGAACAAAAGAAACGGGCAGCCAGATGAAGGTGTGTGCAATATACAACATGCGGTTCATTTGGATGAACTGTTTGTGATTAGGCAACAAAAAAAAAGGTCAGCCAGATTAAGGTGTGTGCGATATACGACATGCAGTTCACTCGGATGAACTGTTTGCGTTGAGACAAGAGAACATAAACGGTTGAATATAACAAGATGTGTGTGATACGTGGCAAACAGGTCTATAATCAGAAATGTGTGCGAAGACCGATAATAACACAGACGGTTGCTGCTAATAAGACGTGTGTGTTGTGCGATGGGATTGCATACATCTGGGCTATTCTATTTCGCGTAACAGAATATTATTCTGTTACCCTACTTGAACTGACATAGTTTATAGCTTGGACTGACACGGTTTTCTACCTAAATAGATTTTCCTGCGTCTACGACGGACAGAAACAGGGGATGCAACGGGTAGCTTCCAAGGGTTCTCCGACGTGGTGCTGCAGGCCATTCATTGCCAGAGGAGACATGTACGGGGTTCCGCACGTGCGTGCGCTCACCTGGTCGTGTTTTCCGATCTCAAGTCACCGAAGGTGACGGCGTGGGCATTTGGCGGCGTACGTGTTTTGGGCGTTGGTGTTTACCGTGGTGTTCGTAGCTGTCAATTTAACATCCGGTTTGTTGTTTTATGTGTTGTTTTGGATGTGAGAATTATCAATGTGTTAGAGTTTTGGGAGATTATTTTCATCTGTAATTTCTGATTACAAGTTTTTGTGTTCTTGGTCGTTTTCCACATTCGCCATGCAAATGTGTTCTTCTTTTTCTGATGTTTTACTTTCGAATTGGCATTGTAGGGAGAGAGATGAGGATTGTATGAAAAGATTTGTGTTTTCAATTTTGCTTCTTTGAGTTGTTTCTACCCCTTGATTCCCATGTTATTTGGTCGTTGGCGGAGGTGGTGTATTGTGGCTGACTGTAGCCTGCAATTTCTTGTAATCTGGTCAAACTGTGTAATTAAGTTGCGTGTTTTCAGTGTTGTTTGAATTGTTGATGTATGTGTAGTTGGACTGCTTTGTGCCAAAGTTGTATTACTGTGCGTTGACATCGGAGTAAGTATTTTCTACTGTCTGCCTACCCATACCTCTGCACTTTGAGTATAAAGCCCGAGCCCTCTGTCACTTTCATTCCACCAGCTGCAACCAAAGAAAAGCCAGATGGATCCAGAGCTGGGAGAGGTCACAAAGGAGGGGGATGCTGTCGATGTGTGGGCTGCAGTAGTGGAGCAAAGGAGGAGGAGGAGGCGCAGGTGCAGGCAGAGGGCACGCCGTGCTGCCGAGGAGGAAGTGGAGGCAGAGTTCAATAGAAGCCTTGTGCGTGAGGTGATGGATACTTGCAACTCCAATGAACTGGAGCTACTTTTCCCAAAGGTCAGGGGAAGGAACCATATTCAGATCATCAGTTGGGCTAGGGCGAGAGCAGCCACGGCTCCACATCCATCCACCAGGGCCAAATGGCGTCGTTTCTTTGATCGTTATGACCGAAGTACTGGATTTTTATGTTTTTAAGATTGTGTTGTGAGGAAGCAGATGGTTGAATGACTAAATGAATTCAACTGTCTACCTCAGAATGTGTTGTTTTATTTGCATATGTTTGTTATGTGCATTTTTGAACTACTGTTTTATCTGAAGTTGAACTGATTTGCGGTCAAATGTTGCATGACTTGTATAATAACTATTTTCTACCAGCTGGCTGCACACCTGCCTATTTATTATTATTATAATCTGTGAGTCTCCCTAGCTATAAATTATATCCATCTATGTGTGGTGTGTGGCTCCGTCTCCCCCTCCTTTTTCTTCCTTCTTCCAGAATCAGATCTAGGTTCCTCCCTCTTCTCTCTATTGTTTTCTTCCCTATTCCCGTGTTTTCCATGGAGGATTGTTCACGCGGATGTCTGGCAAAGATGGTGCGCATAGCTGGTGGCTGTGTGTACGAATCTGGTTTGGAGCTCACCGAGACTCAGCGCCGTGGGCAACTTTCGTGTCTGCTGTACAACAACCATGGGTTTCGTGCACCCTATGTTTGTCGCCTGACGGTTGGGGACTTGAAGGAATCATGGGTATGTGTTTCTATTTGTTTTATTTTCTTCTTTTTGCAGGTCTCATTTTGAATCCCATGGACTGAATCTGTAGTTTAGTTTTATCAATAGTTTGTCTATAATTTTAGTTTAGTTTTGTCAGAATTTAACAGTATGGATTTGTGTGTGTATTTGTTCATTACTTAACAGTACTTATCAATTTTTGTATAAGCATCATTCTGTTTTTGTCAGATGTTTTAACTGTAGGTGTATTGATATGTATGTTTCTTCAGTTTAGTCAGGTCATATGACTAGTTAGTTTGGTGTTTTTGTTTTGGTTCAGATATTTTCTTTTCACTTTGTTATGCAACCGTTCCTAGATCTGTTTAAAAATCCAGTTATGTCAGGTGTTCACTTTGTTTTCTACTCCCATGCCCATTTGCAGAAAATGTCACCCAGAATCAGGATTGTTGCTCCTAGTTCCGAGATACTGAAGATGGAGACTTCAGACAAAAACGGGTATCAGTTGATGGAAGTTGCCTACCACATCGACTTTGATGGTTGCATCAACCTAACTACTGGGTGGAAGGAGTTTGTGGCAGAGTCTGGATTTGAGGATGGTGACGTGGTTATGGTCATGTTCTCCAGGGAAGATGACTCTCTAACATTCAGAATTTATGTGTTGTAGGTTTAAATGTGGCAAATGACGCTGGTTGTGAGATTTATTTGCGTTTGATTATGTTGCAGTATTTTTCTTTAAAACAATGCATGTGAGATGGTTTAATTCTATGGTATTACCAGATGGTTTGGAACAATTTGTTTGTATGTTATTGTATGTGCTATTTTTTAATTTATGTAATGCTTCCTATTTTTTTGCTCAAGCATAATTGTTTTTATATATTCTTTCATATTTGAACTGGAACAATTGTAGTTGAGCTGATGGGCATCCTTTGTTTTGACTGGGATATTTTCATGTACATAGCTCGCAGACGGAAAATATACGCAGATGATGGTTGTAGGACCCCTTTTAGACTTTGAGTTTGCTGAACTTACATGCTGTTAATGATAGTACTGAACTATTTAGGATGTCAATGGCCAATCGCATTTGTTTGTTGTAGAGCATCATTTCTTACTTTTTGACATGAATTTTAGAGCACAATTTTTATTCTTTTAGTTGAATAGTGATAGTTCTAGTATTTTTTCTAAAATAAAAAGAATCTAATCTTTGCTGCATAGTACTAATTTTACTTGAACCTTATGAATTTTAGTAGTTGAACTTTTTATAAATTTGTTTCTGAAATTTTTATTACAATCTTCTACGTGTAATTTTCCAAAAAAGTTTTTTTATTTTATTTTTAGTTCTTACAGTTAACATGTGTTTGAACTTTTTACATTATTTGTTTTGAACTGATTTCTTATGAGGTTTTTTCAAAATTATCTGCATTTGTTTTTTTTATTTGGTCATGTGTGATCAGTTGGAATTTTGTAATGGGGCGAACAACTGTATCAGGTCATCCGCAGGAGCCATTGTTTTCGGCATAGATAGCTCGTCCGCGTGGCTGTGTAGTGCGGCATTTGCGTGCGCTATACGTTTAGTCCCACCTCGCTAGTTGAGGGGGCTCTTTACCTGTTTATAAGCGCTGCCGAGGCTCACTGGCCGAACTCGTCTGAATACTTACTCGAGCGCTTATACATGACACTCGCCCTCTGTCATGACGTGTGGGCCCTGGTGGTTGGCTCCCGTAGTCTGGTTTACAAAGGATTCACCGGTTGTTTCGTGGTTGGCTTGAGTCCTAGCACCCACTTGCGTTGGGCTGACCTGTCCCTTGGGAGGTCAATATTTTTTTTCTTAGCATTCTTTCCTTCTAGTTTTTATGATTTTTTGCCTAATATAAGCATTTTTAGTACTAAAGGTTTTCCTCTACTTGAACTGACATCTTTTTTATAGTGTGTTTTCCTCTCGCTTTCTCTTTGTTCTCATTCTTTTTGGCATTTTTTGGATTTTTAATGAATATCTGGGTAAGATATATAGGGACCGCACTGAGTGGCATAGTTGTACAGATATTTTTATACGAACTGAAGAACATCTATCTTTTTTAGGGTGTGTGGGTGCGTGTGTGTGGGGGGGGGGGCGTCATGCGGAGGCGAGTCCGTAACATGACTTGCCTCCATTATCTTATCTTTTTAGTGGAAAAACCAGCACCACACCAAGGGGCATAGTTGTATTGACACATCTTCCTTGTATAGACTTGCCCCTATTATCTTATCTTAGGGTGTGTGGTTGCGTGTGTGTGTGGGGGGGGGAGGGACAGAATAACTGCACTGCGCCTGTCAAACGAGCGCACTGTCGTGTTAGCGCGAGGCCGAGCTGGGGGGAGGGGGTCGAGACCCCCTCCCCCATCCCGGTGAGGCCGAGCCAGGAACGAGTCGTAGCAGGCGACGATGCGGCATGCCGCGGCGTCGCATACGGAGGCGAGTCCGTAACACGACTTGCCCCCATTATCTTATCTTTTTAAAGAGGAAAAACCAGCACCGCACCGAGGGGCATAGTTGTACTAACACATCTTCCTCGTATGGACTTGCCCCCATTATCTTATCTTAGGGTGTGTATGTAACACCCCGATAATTAAGCTACAGTAATCCCCTGGTAATAATGCCACATCACCACGATTACTATGGCCGATCTCACAATGGCTCAAAAACAATTCAAATTCAAATTTAAAATAGATTCAAAATAATTTTTCATCAACAAGTAAAATAAAAATGTTCACGTTAATCCATAAATTCCCCTGATAATTTATCATGTAGAAACCAACTTCATTTGGTTAACCCAATGAACCCCAGAAACCTTTAAACACGTCCGATGACATCTAGTTTGGCCATTTTAAATCCTAAAAGTAAATACGATTTCCAAATAATGTGAGACTTGTTGTGTGGCCTCAAAATATTACCTAGTATTTGTGTGTCAAGTTTCATGACTAAATAAATTCGTTTCCTAGGCGAAGTAGATAGAACGCAATATCAAAAAGGAAAAGAAAAGAGAAACAGAAAAGGAATTGAAAAAACGGAAAGCTACATTGTACACTTGTAGCCCAATGCTACACTGTAGGCCCAAGCCCACCACAGGCTTTTTCTTCCTCCTATGTACAGAGAGGAGGCAGTGTTTGTGCGTGGCGTGCATCCATGCCCGCCATGGCCTCCTCCGTCGCCGTGTCGATCATCCGCTCGTCCTGGAGATCCATAAGAGCCCTCCCGACCCCGTTGACAAACCCTAGCCACTTCATACCTCCCCATCACCTCTCTCTCTCTCTCGATCTAAACTCGTGCCCGAGCACATCGTCGATGCAACACCATGGAGCACGCGGCCACCGGCCTCCCCTCATTGTATGAAGATGTCCAAGAGCTCCGCCATCGTCGACTCCTTCGCCTACATCCACTGGTTCAAGCTAGGAGGCATCGTACGCTCGGCATTGAGCCGGTTTCCCGACACAGCCGTCGCCCCTCAACGTTGAGCTTGTCACGTCCGGTCGTCCCTGCACCTGCATCCCACATCTACGAGCTTCACAGTGAGCTCCTCGACCGACCCCTCTCAACCCCGGTTCTGATTTGTGTCGATTTTGTCGCATCTCCTTTTGGACAGATCTCGGATGGAGCTCCGCTCCCGCGCTCGCTAGCCACTCCGGCTGCCCGCGCCCGCCCCCGAGGTCTCTCCCTTGCTTACCGCGCCCCTAGACCGCACCCTTGCCACCCCCAGCGCGCGCCTTGGCCTCGCCCCGCTCGCCGCTGCTCCTGCCAGCGGCCTTGCGTGCGCTCCCAGCCTCGCGTGCGCTCCTCGCCGCGCGGCCACCCCTGCTGTCGCTGCTCTCTACTGCTGCTCTCTTTTGCCGCGTACTGCTACTGCTCTTGCCGCCGCCGCCGCACTGCTGCTCCTCCTTGCGTAGTTGTGTGCTGCTGCGCTGCCCCTGCCTCTGCTCTGTTTGCTGCCGCTGCTGGCCATGGCAAAGGCCATGCCCGAGCGTGAGTGTGTGTGTTGTGTGCGTGTAGCGTGTGTGTGCGTGAGTGTGTGTGCAGGGCTGTGCCCAGGCCGGCCCTTA